>NC_092357.1:36737500-36858765 GCF_963676685.1 Mytilus edulis | reverse complement strand
AATATAGAAGAAAGGACTTTCTGAGCGTTTGAATCATATGTCTTTAGCAGCTTAAAACACATTTGTTTGTGAAAAATTGAGTGCTGACTATAAGAATGACAATAGTATTGCGGGTTTGTTTGTTTTCGTTTTTTTTTTTTTTTTGGGGGGGGGGGGGGGGGGGGGATGGGGGATAAGTTAGAGCGAGGTTACAGTGAAAGTGTTAAGCTTGGAATAGTTTCCCGTAAGATTTAAAAGTTGTATTTTAAAAGAAAAATGTATCTTACAGCTATTAAGAATCACTTGCTGTATCTGTAAGATTTTTTCAACATATTTTTTTTGTCTGAACGGTTATCAGGTATTTTTTCGAAAGTTCGATAGAACACTAAAAAAAATCACTATTTTATGAAAGGGCAGACTAGAATATGTCAGAGAATGAAGACGAGATAACCTAGAGAACATTAACAAAACTAAGATTTTTCATTTCAAAATTCCAAAATAAATAAATATTTTTGATAAAGAATTACAGGGGAGGAAGTGAACAATGTGTCCTACTTTTCTATATTTAAATATTTTTATGAATAAAAAATCAAATGTGCCTTAATTATGATTGAAAATGAGTAAATGGAAAAACTACCAAACTAAAATACATTTTTATTTTAATATTGGTAATATCACTAAGCTTTTAAGTGTTGTGTGTCAAACACACCATCTCTGTAGTAATGACTCCTTTTTAAGATATTTCACATCTTCATTTTTTTTCTGCATTTTTTCATATTGTGAATTCTTAGTATTATTATATTAAAATGTAGACTTAATTTATATTTAAAAAAACTGAATCTAAAGCCAGATAAATCAAACATTTTTGTTTCTATCTATCCGTTTTCAGGACTTTAACAATCAACGTAAACACGCCTGGAAAGTAAAATGCGTACTCGGCTGTCTGTAATCGACCATTTTTAGACACCCTCCTAAAAACAAGCCGGGGTGTGGGTTCAGAGATGCAAATTAAGTACTTAGATCAATATTTTATATTTTCGTGTATGGTTTATCACCCCTCCTGTGGCCTGTCAATTACGAAAATGTGCAAACTGCAATAGTATCAAAACAGCACAGACAATGAATAATAGAGATATAATTTTGTACATATACATGTATCTTGCAAAGCCTTTTTATTTTTAGTTCATTATTGTATTTAGTAGAAAAAGAGAATTTGGTGAAAATAAAATCACTATTTTTGTAGAAAATTCACAGACCTTTGTACAGAAATTTTTGTTATGTTTAGCATGGGATCAACACAAGGGTACATTATCCCTAAAAATCTATTTAAAGGTATTTGAAACTAACGTTTGCTTTGTTAATTGTGCCTTCAATTTCAAAAATTAAAATATCTCGTAACTTCATACTACCAATTGAGTATAAAACAAGTAAATAAGTATTAAAAAGAAATTCATAGATTAAACACCTAGATTTAACTTTAAAAAGTCATAACAGTTTAAAACAATACAAATCTACACACACAAATAACTGGCTTAATTTCAACTGATTTTCAACCCGAATCGCTATAAGATCATATATAAGCTCAACTGTGTCGAGGGATCGTGTGAGGTTCATTTATTGTCTTGGCGTCCGTATTACAATGACCAAATGTTACCAAATGATTTTTTCAAGAGTGAATCTAGGAAAAACAATATTCATCAACAAACCAGACCACTGTCTGTTAAAATGTATTCGAGTTTTTAGTTACAGCCGATTCCATTGAGTATGTAGGCAAATGTTATATCTTTGGTTAGCTTGCTTGTTAGCTAAACCGTGAAGTCATTGTTAGGTAAGGTCTATACCCTCCTTTCAAATTAGCCTGGTCCTACAGACAGAAAGATGTGTCATTTGTCGGACTAGTCTACTCTTAAAGTAGGGTAGTTTACATAACCTAACAATGACTTTTCTGTTCAGCAAGCAAGATAACCAAAGATATTCCCTTTGTCTACACACTCATTGAAATCGGCTTTAATATTGCAAATGTTCAAGCAATTAGGGCAAAACTTACCGAGTAAAAAAAATCAAAATGTCTATCACCTTGCACATTTCAGAAAATTCAGATCAGATAACGAAACTGGGTCCAGTAACATTTATAAGCAATTTAAGATTTTGACCCTCACAGTTTCCATTCACCACAAATATTCTCGTTACAACGAATCAAATACCAGTTACAGCCTTTTGTTTATCTATTAATATATGTATACGGATAAAGTTATGAAAGGCAGCAGGGTCACCAGGGTGAGGAGTCCATGTCATCTGAAATAAATGCTAAGCATAGATCTAGAAAGCGGCAGATAATCATGGCATTAAAACAACTCTCTTCTTTTCGACTTTTTTCGAACAAATTGACACATAAAATGAATTATATAGTATTATGGAATTTTTAACTTGTGTTCAATTCATTGGTTACACCTTTTACTAGGATAACAGTCCTGTCAAGTATGAGCTGGGTAAAATATTTCAGAAAAGAAGATGGAAATGTGAAAGTTTCCGTGCGTCAGGTGCAACAGCATACGAACAGCTAACATGTCTCGTCAGGGTGGAAGCTAAAAAGTCCACGAAAATTTGATTTAAAACCTTTATTCGTTCCAACAAAGATATTGTGATTTTGTTGAGGATTTAACCATTTACGACAACAAATTTTTTTTTTTTTAGAATTTACAGCTCTTCTATAAATATATGCAAAGCAAACCATTGATTAAATTCCTGTCAGTTTGTATTTGTCCAATCAAATCCCAGTATGTATTGAAACTCCGCCTACCTATTGTTTGAAAACATCCAAGCAAACATAGCAAGCAAGTCAATCAAAGTTTTTTTTTGCATGCTTTTATAGAAGAGCTATACTATATAATGCAAGGAAGCGTTTAAGTCTTTCGCCAAAAAATACTATCAATTTCTTTTTGTCCTATGTAAACTTACGTACCATTTCCTTCCATTCATGATCATTAAATTGAACTGTAAAATATTGCTTGGTACCTTCTTAATTCCTTTATGAGTCTTATGTAAACATAATTATGACAATAACTGTTGTGAGAACAAGATTCACTGCACACTTTTAAAGTTCTGCTTCATCAAACATTAAAATGTGAACTTAAGTTTTGAGACTTTTTTAATCTACACGATTGGGATTTTTGTATATGAGAACATGGTTTATCTATTAGTTGAAAATGCGGCTTTGAACTAGCGTATTAAAATTAAATCACATATTCAGCTGAAGACGGGTTCGCAAAAAAAGAATCTGGAATGGTCAACAATAATACATCGCTCAAGGTGAATAATTATCTATTTTACTTTGAATTTTTCGAAAAACTAAGGATTTTCCTATCCCAGGGGTCCGTGTAACACTTATCAATTCAAAATTTTAAAAAGTTTTGAAATTTTAGATTTTTGAAATTTTGATCAAAGTTTTAAAATATCAAAATTCAAAATTGTGCAAAAGTTTTGAAATTTAGAAATTTTAACCAAATAATTAAAATATTAAAATTCTAAATATTGTTTTTAAACTTGATAGTTTAGAAATTTGATCAACCTTTTAAAATACTGAAATGAACGTGCAATTTTGATTATTTCACTTTTTGAAAGTTTGATATTTTAAATTTTTGATTAAAATATCAAAAATAGAAAAGGGGCGAAAAGAGGGAATTTAAACATATAAACACGGCATTGATTATAATAATTCTTAGTACGTTAGGAATAAATAGCACGAAATATATCAAATCATTTTTGAATAAAAAATAAAAATTATAAGAAGTCGTTTTTTTTTTTTAACATTTTAAATATTACATGGGATAACAGTATTGAAATTATAAGATTGTGCATCTATTAAAAAAAAAATATTCAAACCTATTTAAACCAGCATCAAAAAGGCCAGAGGCTCCTGAATTGGGACAGATGCAGGCCCACAAATGTGACAGGGTTAAATGTAACAGTAAATTTGGTCCGGTAGTAAAATTTGTCCGCCAGACTTTTTTACCTAGTTAATCAGGTCCATGTCCTTGATTTTACTAGGAATATAAGTCCTAGGACAAATGTTCCTAGGAAAATAAGTCCATAGCTAGTAAAATATGTCTGGCACTTATTTTCCTAGGAAAAATTGTTCCAAGACTTGTTTTTCTAATAGTTTAATTATGATATGAACATTCTAATTAAAGTAAATAAGTACAAAAAATACTAAGTTCAGTTTAATTATATCATAAAAAATAGAAGAAACAAAATCTTAGTTAAGATTGGAAAATTTCCTTATTTTTTCCAATTAAAACAAAGGACATTTCCTTTATAACCTAATTAAAACATGAATATTGAGTTTCCATTTTCCATTTTATTTAAAACATTGATACACAACTCTTTAACCTGTTGACAATATTTAAATATAACATTTATATTCACCTTTTAAAATTAAGGGCATGAACATATTAACCTACAACTATTAATGACATGGACATGATTTCCTAGGAAAATTAGTCTGGAGACAAATGTTATTAAAAATATTGATACGATCAACTCTTTCGTTTTGTCTTAAACAATATAAAAACACATTACATTTATATTCACCTTTTAAAGTTATGGGCATGGATATTTTAACCAAGGACTAGTAATGACATGGACATGATTTCCTAGGAAAATTAGTCTGGGGACATACATTTTATCATAAATATAACTATGCAACTCTTAAACATTACTTAAACATAACATTTAAATTTCCATGGTTTAAATGTAATTGAATTTATTATAGAATTTTATAGGACATGATTAACTAGGAAAAATAGTCTGGGGACATATATTACTAACATCGGACTAAATATACTAGTAAATTTTGTAACCATGGACTTTTTATACTAGTAATATTTGTCCGCCCAGACATATTTTACCAGGACAAATTTATCCCTTACATAAACATGTTTCGTGAGATCACAACCCTTCCCCTCTACCTCTAGCAAATGTAGAATGAACTAACATTCACACAGTTAAACACACTTTAGAAGAAATCCAAGTCCTATGTCAGAATAGGAAACAAAAGAAACTAATCAAAATGACAATGATAATAAATTAACAAAGGACTACCATATATATATATGATTTTCTAGGCACTTTATACATATTCTAACGCCTGGTATTTCTTAATCATAAGAAATCCGATGGACAAGGTATAATTTGCAGTTGTCACTACACATAGGCAGAGATATACATATATAAATTTACAGTGATTGTATGCTTCTAAAAATAGATTAGCATCCTGTAATTATACTGAAGAGATGAGTAGATGATCATTTCTGTACACTAAAACAGAATACTTCGTGTATTGTATCAGAGATCCTTGTTTAATTCCTACGACAAGGTAACACCTCCCGAAACGAAAGCTTATTTTTATAAGCTAGAGTTAGAGGAGGGGATAAGGTCTCTGCGCAATGCTAGGCGGTGTTGTCGTAGAAGTTAGAAATAAAAAGTACAAGTTCCAGCCCCGGCGCCGGGGAGGAAGTTACGAATCAAATCTACTCTAACATCGTTAGGTTGATTTTCTAGGCACTTTATATATATATATGTATATATATAAAGCCAGCTCCAGACCTCAATTAAACTAATTGAAAGATAATGTCTTCATCAAATAAATAACGAACACAAATCCTCCCTGTTGTATTTATTGCTATCGTTCATGAAACATTTGTCACTGACAACCAAAAATCGATAATTCAAAATATGTTCTTTACAAACAAATTTCAAAGAAACTTAGGATTCAGCTCGCTCGGGCAAAGTAGCCCTTATAGATGGATTTTGATATGTTTAATAGATATAGGAAGGTGTGGTATGAATGCCAATGAGAGACTCGCGACATCCAAATAACAATCCATTATAGGTTAAGGTAAGGCAATTGTCGTGTGTATGTTATCAGAAAATTGGGGTACTTCTTATCGCTCTAAAGCAATGTTTGAAAACAAACAGAACGTATAAAAGTAATCGTTAATTCGCATAAGGTCAAACAATACGTCATTGGAAGGCGACTGCAATACACATTCTGAGGTCACGCAGGTTCATACAATACTCAGTCCAGCAGTGGGCGGAGCTTTAAAGCGATATCAGTATAGTATACAGATACAGCATAGCGATATATGTAGGGCTGTTAGGCTGTAGGGCTGTATCTGTATAGTAGGACACCATATTGCAGGATAAAACCGGATCACTATCCTAGTCAAGTCGAAGGAGAGACGAATAATTGCAACGGTGACTGACGATTGTTGTAAGATTAATTAGCATAACCTCACAGGTTTCTTGTTGTAAACAAGATTTACGGCCATTTAATGAAATGTACGATACGACCGACATAAATAAAGAAAGACAAACAAGCATTTTTTTTATCCCAATTTACGGTTGAAATTTTTAACCCAACAAGGGAAATGAGTGGTTCCATATCTATCAAAGGCTTTATACGAATGAGTCTGAAATGACAATAAAGTTGTGAATGACGGTTGAGAAAAGGGGATTCCCAGCAGGCAAGTTGCAGTCGGTCCTTGAAAAAGGACCTAGTATATCATTTCGGCGGAACAGCCATTCCGGTCACAGCCCTATCTTGTTAAAAACATTAAGGAACATAAGAAAAGTAATTCAAATACCAACAAAAGTTAAGGTACGGACCATTTGATTTTTTGGGGGTTGCCTTGGATTTACATGCGAACAAAAAAATACGCTGTTTTTTCTTTATAAAAATAGTACGAATAAAAATAAAAATAATGAATTTGTTGGAAATTAATTTTGTCTTATAGAAAAAAAAGTGGACTAGATTATTGTTTTCAACCCAGGTACAATCATAGTTGTTTCAGAAAAAAACAGGTTCAAAATCAACCTCCCCCTCTCCTTCCCCCTGCGAAAATCAAATGGTCCGTACTATTGACTTTTAATTAAATAGGAATTACTGACTGGGGATCATTATCAATCACTCAGGTACAAATGGACTGGGGCGTGTGGGGTTAAACATGTTTTGTATGTTAATACTAAAGCAGTGGAACATTTTGTTATAGAGTATTACCTTCTGTTGGGTGGAATTGTGAAATAGGGGTCAATACGTCCTTGCTCCATCCTTTGTCGCTTTGAAGGCATCATGCCTGTCATTTTTAACCTAAGCAATGGATTCGAGCGTCACTGATGAGTCTTTTGTAGACGAAACACGCGTCTGGCGTATATACAAGATTTAGTCCTGGTATCTATGATGAGTTTATTTACTGTAATAATGACCGAGTGACGTTGGTCAACGTCCACGGTGGCAATTTGCCAAATCATGTGACGTTGAAATATTAATCAATAATATATTACACGTAAATAGAAACGAACAAATTATTTATATATAACGAATTGTCCCATAAAAATTAGATATACGGGAAATGACAAGGTTAACAACGATATCTAGTGGGATTAATTATATTATAGTCCTAATAAAAAGAAAAGTGCAAGTAAGGGGTGCGTACACCCTCTATGGCCCTCGTGATCTGCCACTGGTTATTCTGCCTACCCGCAGTCATCCAGGGGCTTTGCTGGTTATTTCTTTAGTGGTTTCTATAGTTAAGTATATAATGTATTGTTCTGAGACCATCCTTAGACACGTCCTAGTTATATGACAGTTTCGTTGACACGGCCCCATGCAGATGTATTATTAATCTTCGGTCAATGTAAGCCCACGAGCCAGAGACTCGAGGACTGACATAGATCACTCGGCTGATAGATAGTTTATTAGATAGTTTATTTCTCATAAAACCATGTATGTACATAGGTTATTCCATAATTTATCTGGGAAACGTAATAATCTGATAGTATACAAGAATGAAAAAGAATTTTCTACCCGGTCGTCCCCACTGAGTGCGTGCTTGTGATCAGGTTGAAAATACCAATATCCGACCGAGAACGACCCTAATACCTCCTACGTATACGTGCAAAGCATGCACGTTACTAATAGATCACCAGAGTCGAGCGACGTTAACAAAAAATATAATTGACTACTTTTGAAATAAAAATAATTTGGCCAATCATCTAAGTTTAAACATTTCAAATATGTGACTCTGGATTCGTCGTACATTAAATTAACGTCAAGGTTAACACAGATATAATTGTTTACAAACCGTATCTAACCTAAAGCTATATATGGTCTCTTGTGAACAATACAAAGGGATCATGAGTATACCTCCCGCAAGCAAAGCTTTAGGTGTATATACGAATCACCATGTCCATCCATTCGTCCGTCATTAGGTCTGCATGTCTGTCAATTTGTCTGGTAAGCGCAACTCCTCCGTAACGGATGGACTGGTGTGGAAGGATGAACAGTTATAGTACAAGACATGAGGATGTGCATAAAGTAGTGCGGGATTGGGGAATGCTATTGTGAGAAGACTCACAATTCTACTTTCAGCTTCCTTATTGTGAACATTTCATATTCTATGGATGAAGTTCCTTTATATGAAGTATAAATATCCAGGTTGATGTCATGTTATGAAGTTTACATGATTTCTGTGGTAGAGGGTTGCTGCTTACAAAGAAGTTCATAAAACCTAGGGTATCAACCAGATAAAGTTGCAGTCCTCCCTTGACTAATTTACAGACCCATCACGAGTTGGTTGACCATTAGGGAATATCTGAGACACGGATATTTTCCAAGTGTTGTTACCACAATCCTCTGTAACCTTCCTCAAATATGACATCACTTCGAATGCACGAGACTTGTCAGCTGAATTAAACATGACCATCAATACTATTGTCACATGTGGAGCAGGATCTGCTCACCCTTGCTGGGCATCTGAGACCTCTTCCAGTATTTGTTAGGTATTTGTTGATCCTTAGCTTTCTGTGTAGTGCTTTGAAGACTGACGCTAGTCTTTTTTTATTGTTTGATTTTTTGCTATGACGTGTGTGCAATGTCAGTTTGTCTTCTGGTTATGAGTTTGATTGTCCCTTTGTTTTAATGCATGAAAGCAAATTCCAAATACTTCACATAACCATATAAGCTGATCATTATAGTTGCCCTTATAGAAACATACACTATTGCTGTTCAGATAAGAAAAGGCAACCCAAAACAACGATAGAGATATGATACAGCCACACTGATTCAAAATTCAAATTATATGACTGTATACATTCTATATAATTACAATGTTGGGCATAATTCAGAATGACAATAAGACTAGAGGTTCTACAGAATGAAAATTACTCATACAAGGGCTCAATTATAAGGATTTCTGCCATGATGACTGATTTATTTTTTATCTTATTGTCTTGGTCATCTTTGTGTCTTTAAATAAAATGATAATAATCCAAAAAATGTAAACTATTCATCAGCAACCATTTTTGACATATAATCTACAAATGAAAAATACAGTAAAAAGTAATTATTTATTCATATGCTAAAATTTGAAAGACAAAACAAGAAAATGTAAAAAAAAACCCAAACACTACCTGCATGGAAAGCTTGAATGAAAAAAAAAGATAAAAAAAGAGGAAGAAACGGAACTAATTATAATTATAATTCCCTTCGTAAATCTAGATATGTTCCAGACCATATGCTTATTTAGACCGTACGCGTACGGTCCGGACCTTATACTCGTACATAAATAAAAGTGTAGATCGCATAGCTCTCACAATAAAATGATACCACCTACTCCTCACAAAGTTCGTGATTTGCTATATTCTCCAAAATTGATGTAGAAAAAAAAATATAGGAGGTTCACAGTAGCATTATATGGTTAAGAAAAAAAAAGGAACTTTGTCAGTCAAATGTATAGGATGTAATGTAGAAAAGATATTGCAAGGTTGTAGTTCACCATAAATGTTGCTAACATATGTACTTAGATTAATTTTGTAAATATACAAATGTGCTGTTGACGACAAACTGTTACGGTTTTACGTGTAATTGAGATTTATAAACTTTAACAATAAACTTATTCTGCTAGAATTCTAACTATCATTCACTTGGTGAGCAGGGACAGACTGAAGGGGTATTGATTTTTTTTATATATATAATTAACTAGTACACTTAATTATGTAGGGGCCAGCTGAGGACCATTTCCGGGTGTGGGATTTTCTCGCTGCGTTGAAGACCCATTAGTGGCTTTCGGCTATTGTCTGCTCTTTGGTCGGGTTGTTGACTCTTTGACATATTCCCCATTTCCATAAGTATATTAGAAAATGTGTTTTAAAGAAGTGTTCGTCAAAAATAATTTAAACTCTAAATCATATCCTAATCATAAATCTGGTTGAAGATGAACAACATTTTATAACTAGTTGTCCAGCATACAAAAATGATAGGGAGATATTTTTCAAGGAGATAAACTGTATTTGTCCTAATTTTATACATCTTTCAAATGAGGCAAAATTTGTTTGGTTATTTACTAATGAAAATTTGTCTGTACTTAAATATTTAGGGAGTTATATTATTACATGTCTAGATGTTAGACGAAATGTTATTTAATGTATGTAATAACAATGATAATCGTAATGATTTTATGGTTCTGATTCTGCCTGGAACTAACTGTATTTGATTTTTATAGAATGAAGATAATAACACCTGTCTGAACTTTTTTTTTTATGTTTCATTTTATTATAATGTTTGTCTGTTACAAATCATGATGTATTGTTCTATGTGTACATGTTATGCTGCCCATCAAGGGCCCTTGATTGGAATAATAAAATATTCTTCTTCTTATTCTTATTCTTATCCTGAATTTGCTTTTGCTTAGAAAACCCATTTCAGAAATGTTAAAAATATTTACATTAAACATGTTAAAGCAGAAACTTAACTTTACTTACTAGGATATAGCATATATGCTGATAGAGGGGTAGCATTTAATATATATGTACCACTGTTATTGTAAATTAGATTTACAGACGACGGAAAGACAGGGATATAAAACAAAATATGCCCCACTGACAACTTGTCGCGGAGACATTAAAATAGAGCCGATTTAAGCCAGGGTTACACATTCACGATTTTTACTGTTGTCCATGACAGGATAATTCCGGATTCGAATTTATCCCAAGTCCGATTAAGATCCTATGTATCGTAACTGAAAATTAAAACGTTTATGCGGCGTTCACACAGTGCCGATTATTGCTCCCATTTGAAATCAGACATCGTTAAAACACGAAAAGTAAAAAAGTCGGATTCCACAATGATCTGGAATATCCTATTATTGCCTGAACGCTGTTGTAAACGTTCGTTACATATTCTTACGGATCGAAGAGGTCGGACAAGCACCCCAGATAGTTAGATGCGTCTCGTAACATTCGGGAAAACTCATCCGATTTTGTCTAGTCGGATTACAATCTTGATTATGTCATGACAGATTCTGCTGTATCGGATCGAAATCGTACCAATGTTCTGAGTTGTCTAGACATTGTCCTGTGGACCGGGCATGATTTGGTGAGATTTGTCATTGCTGTGTTTTGTCGGTTGAGTCCAGATTACATCCTGAATACGAACCGTCTTTGACGAAACCGTTCCGGGACAGTCCCGTTATTAATACGAAATTGGCAATAATACCCTCGTCTGAGTCCCGAAAATTACAGAACACGATACGAGTCCATACAAAGCCGTTTGAAATGCGGTCCAGAAGACTGTGATAGGATTGCGTTCCGACAGTACCTGATTATCCCAAATATAGCGACAGTTTTCTAACGGATATCTTCCGTCAGCGTCGGTTCACTGTCTGGTCACTGTCTGATGTCTGTTGGGTCGCATTCAGCTTCATAGGGACGCTTTCAGGATATATTCGGTCGTTTTTAACCATGGGAAAGATGCAAATCGGACTAAAATCGGATGGAGGACAGATTAATCGGTACAAATTTGGATGACAAAAACTGAATTTTGACGCTTCCAGAACAAACTGATTGTTGTCGTGATTAAATAAATGTTTTTCAAGTTTTAATAAAAGTTAAAATTTTCAACAGGACGGAAGTAAAAATCGTGAATGTCTGATCCAGCGTGTTAAGTAGACACACCTAGCTGTGGGTGTACTTGGCCGAACTCTCCGGACATATGACAGACGGAAGATTCAATGCATGAATCGTCCAAGAGATAAACACATGTTTTTCATTGTTAATAACACGATTGAAAGTAAGAAAGTTAGTAAGTTTTATTTTAAGTGGACATATATATACATTATAACAGAAAACAAATGAGCACCATTCGAGAGCTCTTCAACCGACTATCGCATGTATCGCACTCCGCAACTTTTGGTGTTGCGGTTTAAATATATTCTAATGTACAGGTTTTGAAATTTCATTGCTAAAACTGGTCAGGGAATTCTTCTTGTACAGCATGTACGTCATAAAGGGTCAGTAGAACACACATGAATTTACTTTCACGGTCATCATTCGATCAATAACCAGTTACCTATTCTAGTGATTGAAAAACTATATTTTTTCTTAAAATACAAAAATGTACATCTAGTATAATATACGTGACATAAATTTTCTTTGATCGACCGTGTTGACATCTTTCTCCGCAATTTTCTTTTTAAGTAGACAATCATCCCTAAATTTTATTTGTATAAAATCAATTTCACCACAATGCAAGGCCAGCAAGTTATATGAATAGTGCACTAAAGTTTAAAATTTACCTGTCAACTACTACAATTAACTACTCTATCATTTAACAAAAGGGCAGTAGTAAGGTCTTTATTTTAATAAAAATCGTTCTAAATCTCATTCTGTAATATATTATCAAATTAAATTTGTAAACCAGATATGGAAATGTCATTGTTCGTTTATATCTACAGAAACACGGCACTCCAATAACAATTTACGTTGTTTGGAGAATTAACAAAGTTTAACAATGTTTCATTTGGAGATAACTTACTAGACCAACACACTTCTTATTTTTAGAGTTCAGTAATCTTAATCCAGACAAGAAGTGTAAGAAATGAAAATAGACCGAATTCTATTATGACTTTCTCTGAAAATTGAAATTTTATTTTTTTAACAAAAATTGGTAAAAAATCTAAACCAAAAAAATGTTGTTTTTTTATTAATACTTTCGGAAAAAAGTTTTTTTGGATGAAAACGCAAATTCTTATAAAAATCAAAGCACAAGACAAGACAAAACACTTGTGAATTCTTTAAATAGAATAATATGCAAACATAGTTAGTTTTTGCTCTTATCATTCTTAAAACATAACCAATATATTGTCGCCCAAGGCTCCATTGATACAGTTCCGGGCTCTGCCAATAGCACCCACGTCTCATTAAGGTCAACTCATTTAGATATAAAATCTAGAACAGTAGTCCGATCTGTAAATGTATCAACTGTATATCACAGTGTAGGAACGAAACTCTACGGTTTTCTTATAGTTTGGTTATTTGGGAGACTGTCTAGCGGGGCTCCGACATTTGAAATATAACAAGTTGCTTGATGAAAACTTTGATGAACTCTTATGTTACTGTTTAACGTTTCTGCTTCAAGTTTCGGTAGCTAAAACATTCAACATGTAAATTCAATCAAATGGTAAAAAAGAAATATCCATCCAAACGTTTTCCTTAGAATGGAGGAGCTCCGAGTAAAACGATCGAAACTGCCACAAAACAGCGATAAAAAATGTCAAATAAACATCGAGAAAACAATCGTTGCTACCAGAATGTTCACGTGTACCATTTCTGGTATATAGTCTTACCTGTCTGGAAGTTTCAAAACCATTATCGCAGTAGAAAACCAAATACATTAATTTTATCCATGTCGAATATTTTTGTTGAATGTACAATCGCTTGCTAATTTACTGTACACTCACTTGGGAGCTTTCCTCTACAATCGTTGGCCAACTATACTACTCATACTATACTACTTTACTAGTTCATTAAAGTTTTAATCACGCAACTAGTTATTTTTCGAATGTCGGAGCCCCGCTTGACATGTACAGTCTCCCGAATTACCATAATATTAGAAAACCGTACACTGTGTATATACTTTGTACGGCAGTATGTTTTTCCCTTGTTTTGATTATAGTCGAATTATACCAGTCCTCTTTTTGTTTCAGAATTGCAGGGCAATATAAAGTTACTGATCTTTTATGAACACAACGATTAGAATTTAAATGCAAATAGGTAGGAAAGGTAGGAAAAGGCGATCGTCAACTGAACTTTTTTTTCAGTATTTAGGAATGATATATATATATATATATACATATATATATATCAATCTTATCTTTTTTAGAACTAGCACTAGGCCACCGGAAGCTGAATTATTAATTCAGTCTAGATGATATAAAAAGAGCGATTGGCACCTTGAATATTTAAAAAAAAATTAATTATGACAGAATTTAAAAAGATGTATGTAGGAAAGTGTGATCTTTAACTGTAAGTTTGTCAGTAGGGAGTTCATTTCTTAATAACATCAAATAAACTCATCATAGATACCAGGACTAAATTTAGTATATACGACAGACGCGCGTTTCGTCTACAAAAGACTTATCAGTGACGCTCTAATTCAAAAAAGTTAAAAAGGCCAAATAAAGTACGAAGTTGAAGAGCATTGATCATTTTTGCATTCCACCTTTTCAGCTTTTTTTTCTTGAGGCATCTCACCGTCATATGATGAATGATGGAAAGGGCGATCGTTATTAATCTATGTTTGTGGCTAAACCTTCGATATCAAGTTATTCTTATAACGCAGACAGAAATATTTATTTATATTTATATTTAAACCATTACTTGGCGTCCGTCGTCTCCGTCTGTCGTCGTCGTCCGTCTGGTGTAAACTATTTCAAACATCTTCTCCTCTGAAACTACTGAAACTACTGAACCAATTCCAACCAAACTTTAGCTGAATGATCCTAAGGGTATAGTACTATCTAGAATACAGTCTGTGTTTTATTTTCTGTTTCGTAAAACCATGGCCGCCATGGCTAGAAATAGAACGTAGTGGTAAAATGCAATTTTTGGATTATATCTAAAAAACCAAAGCATTTAGAACTTATCCGATTGAGGTAAAAATGTTTAATAGGCCAAGTTCTGTCAGCCCTGAAATTTTCAAATGAATCTAACAACCCATTGTTAGATTGTTGTCACTAAATTGGTAATTGTATGGAAATTTTGCAGATTTTGGTTATTATATAATATATATATTTTGAATATTATTAATGATAAAGATAAACTGTAAACCGCAAAAATGTTCAACAAATTAAAGTAAGATCTACAAATAAGTTCAATGACCAAAATTGTCAATTGTCCCCTAAAGGAGTTATTGCCCTTTTGAAAAATTTCACAATTTGTTCATTTATCTTGCTTACTTTTAAAAATCTGATACTTTGAAACTGCTGAATCAATTTCAGCCAAACTTGGGCCGAATGAGTTTCAGAGTTTCTAGTATAAATTTTCTATTTTATTTCTTTGTATGTCAAGAAACATAGCAACTATGGCTAAAATGGAACATAGGGATAAAGTGCATTTCCTTGATTTTGAAGAAAATATGACCGATACAAAGATCATTTCAAAGGAAATTTTAAGCCATTGATTAATGTTCGTTAAAAAACAAAAATGATCATTGATGAAAGAATTACAGGTGAAAGATGCAGGCTCTTGAGAGCCTCTTGTTGTTTTTTTTTGTCAACTTTTATTTTTCTGTTTCATAATTGTAAAAAGAAAGCGTTATTTTTTTCAAGTGAAAATGACCCTAAAACTAAGTGCACGAAGGTGGGAAAGAGCGATAGTCAACTTAAATTTTCTAGGAATGAAGTTTGTGACATAATTTTAACGGTTGTAGGTAGGAAAGAGCTATCTCAGGCTTATATTTCTTCAGTAAAAGGTTTGTAACACAATAACATCAAAAAGATCATTTTTGCAGCTTTTTTTTCTTTGATGCACATCACTATCATATTTTTAATGATAAGAAAGGGCTATCGTGTTTTATCTATGATTGCGGCTAAATGTTCGTTATGAAGTTGTTCTAATAAAGACAGCGATATGTTTTTCTTGTTTTTGCTGATTATCTTTTTTCTATGTCATAATTGAAAAAGAAAGACCCTTAGTGTAATTGGTTTTTTTTTTGCAAGTGAATATTACTTTACATGTGAGTGCTTGTAGATAGAAAAGAGCGATCAACAACTTAAATGTTTGCTAGTAAGGAGTTTATGACAGGATGATAACATTATGATTATTTTGATATTCCGCCTTTTCCAACTTTTAACTTTAATATACATCATTATCTTTCTTGTGACGTTCTGCTTATAATAATGTAGACAGCGATAGTTGTATATTTTCATGTTTCTTTGTATTATTTCAACCTTTGTCTCACTCTGTGTCACAATGTGTAGTGTTCGTCAAAAGGAATGTCATTCGTATGGGAATTTATGATAGAATAACAAAATATAGATCGTGTTTTCGTATCTGCAATTTTATAGCGGTTATCATTAAATCAAATCTATAAAACTATCCTATAATTTTTAAAAGTGATGGGCGATCATTGGTTTATCCTTGATTTGGTTTAACCGTTTCAATCTCTGTTTTAGAGTTCTGTTAATAATGAACACAGTGATAGTTTGTTTGTATGTTTTTCTTTTATTTAAACCTCTTTTTGTGTTTTAATCGGAAAGAACAATTCGTTATGAGTAACTTTTTTTCGGCAAGAGAAAAATTACGTTTTAATTTTAACAACTTAAATTTATTTTAGCAATGGACATTTGACAAAATAAAATATTCAGTTAATGTTTGCTATCCGCATATGTCATCCAACTCCTTGGTGCATCACGGTCACATGTTAAGAGATAGAAAAACGCCATCCTTAACAGTGATTGATTCTTTCTCTTGTCCTATCCTGGCTTTTTAATTTCTTCTTAAAATGTGAACTGCAATAGTTCGTTTTGGTATCTTCTTATACTAATAGCACCTCTTTCTGAGACGCACACTAGTACACAGTCATAGCATGCACGGTAACTGTGCTTTATAAATGTCCAACTAAAAGACTTTGAAAAACTAAACGTGTGAGGGTAGGAAAGTGCGATCGTCAACTTAATATTTTATTATTTTAGAAATTCTCATAGAATTGAAACGTTTTAGGTAGGTAAGAACGATATGTAACTTAAAGTTTGTCAGTAAAGGGTTCCTGACACAATAACAGCATGAAGATCATTTTGTAAAGTGTCACTGTATTTTTTTTGTTCGCAAGTGAAAATGGAAAATGACTTTACATTTAAATATAGGTAGAAAAGTGCGATCGTCATCTCAATTTTTTTTAGTAAGGAGTTTATGACAGAATGGAAATGTTATACTCATTTTTGGTATTCCACCTCTTTCAACTTTTAACTTCAATACACATCATAATCGTTCTTGTGAAGTTCTGTTTATAATACTGTAGACAACGAAAGTTCGCTCTTTATTTGCAAATACTCTTTCTGAGTAGTAATTGCATGGTCACTGCATTATTGTGCACGTGAAAGACTTTGAAAAAAATTAAACTTTCACGGAAGGTAGGAAAGTGCGATCGTCAACTGAATATTTTCTTAGTTAGGAATTTATGAAATAATGTAAACGGTTGTACGTAGGAAAGAGCGATCTTTACCTCAAGTTATTCAGTAAGGGTTTCATGACACAATAACATAAATAAAAGGGCCGAAATATACCAACGGCTTTGAAATGGTTTTCAGTAACTGCAAGTACTCTCAGATCTGTACTTAGTGTCTTTATGTTGTTGGTATGTAAAAGTTGTCACATTGACAATCATACCACATCTTCATTTTTTATAGTTTTTATTAGGGACAGGCCGCTGACTGAGCAAAACAAAGGGGGGGGGGGGGGTGGGGGGCAACCATGCTTCAGTCATTATCTATATAATCAACCAAATTTTCATACAAAAGGTCCTACTTGGCCCCGCCTTTGCCACGAAATAGTCCAGAATTTCGAAAAACTAAGTCTATACGATGGTGCCGAAATTACATACGATAGCAAAAGATGGACATACGAAGGTTAACCGAAGACGGGTATTTAGGAGATAACTGTATTGCAGTTTAAGCTTGGCCTTCGTAAAACTTAGATTTTACTGTCGCAAATTGAGTTTACCTAGCGACGCGGAGCGGAGATTTGTAAACGGATATTTGCGACAGTAAAATCAAGTTTTACGAAGGACAAGCTTAAAATACAATACAGTTATCTCCATTCTAATGCCACATATTAAAACAAATGTCATTTAATAAATATTTTGGCTTAAAAATGACATAAATGAAAAATTCCGCTAAACTGTTGCATCGTCTTTAGCATCTAAACAATGTGACGTCATATGTATACTCTAGATGTCAAACATGAATACTAAACGTATTTTTACTTTTCATACGCTTCAGAATGGTTTCAATATTGACAAAAAGAAGATTGTGAGGCTCAAAATGTAATTATCTTGTTTATTTTTTGAGAAATTACATACCCCAAAAAAATCGGAATTCAAAATGGTGGCTTTCTTAGTTACGGACTGGTAGAACGTGGAATCTAACCCCTTAAAATATTTGTCAACGTCCAATGAAAATTATCGTTACAAACTAATTTCATTAGAATTAAGCTTTATATCTCAGCCGAAGCCTAGACGATGAATCACGAAGGCTACACGATGGATTACGAAGGCTACACGATGGATTACGAAGGCTACACGATGGATAACGATGATGGCGCGAAAACAAACAAGATAAATAAAGGTAAAATACATGTATGTACATAATACAAGTATACAAACGATCTAAAAATGCGTTCTACCTGTTTTGAACTTTTTTATGATACGAACAGAATTTCGACAACATATCGTTTCTGTACAAGTCTGCCATGCATGGCGGGAAATCGATCTTTTTGTCTAATTCTTATAAAACTTAGTTTATTATCCCCTCGCCTACTACAAAATGTACATGCAAGTTGCGTGTAGATAAAATTATTATGGACACTCTAGAATCAAAATGCTCAAAACTTGGTATGGTGTTACTCGTTAAGAATATCTTAAGCGCTATTGACATTAAAGTTCAAAGGTCAAGGTCACAGTGGCAGTTGTAATACAAGGCAATATCACCCTTGTGGACACTCTAAAACCATAATGCTTCAAAAGATTTTAACAACATGTGGTATATTGATCCTCCTTGTAATGATCTGAAATTTGTTACGTTCAATTTACCATTTTCTGCATGTGTCATATACAAATATAGTGTCCATATTTGTCCCCAATATGTTACATACGAGGGGATGCCAGGCTCGGCATTGCCTTGTTTGAACTGTAAAATGTGTGCACTAGTCTGAATAATCACCCATAATTATGCCGATGTTTACTGATCTATCTTAAAGGTAAGGTAATGGGTTCGTTGATCCCATTTATTCAAAAAGAGCTTTTTCCAGGAGAATATCATAATAATATAGACAAAAGGAATGATGTGGGGAAAGCAACAAATGCGGCAAAATATGACATATAGAAAACAAAATGGTTATGGAGTAAACATTCGTGTGACAACAACTCAGACGATACATAAAAAATCAGAATAATGGAGAAAAAGTTGGTTTCCCTGTATAGGTGTACCTGCAGTGTTGGTGTACGAGGCGCGTTTATGATTTTCATTATGTAACTTGATATGAAAAATTGACAAAAAATAATATTTTACTTGTAAAAGTAAATCCTGAGACTGTAATAGCTGCTCTTCTTGTTCCATTTGAATTAATAGAAACAACGCCGTCGCCTTTCTTGTTAGAATCTCATAGAATCATATGATATGAGTTCCATGTTTTGTGAACGTCTTTCTTAACTGTCGTATTAGACCGACCAGTGCATATCGCGCATGGCACTTGAAATGTATTTTAGCGCGAAAATTAACTTACATTTAGCAGGATTTATTGCCGTCGTAGTTCCATCTTGTCGCCTTCGTACTTTTATTCGATGGCAACACGACGGGATTACGAGGTCTTCACGAAGTCGTGTTGCTATCGTAAGACCTTCGGGTAGCTGCGTGATTCATTCGTGTAGACATCGTAATGTCAAAACTGCTCGATAGAAACGATGGAAACACGAATGCAATACGATGTTCAAAGATGCATTCCCGGTGACATTTCGATGGTGAGGATGGTGATACGAACTCAATACGAACCCTCAACATCGGACGCACCTTCGAGGATTTTTTAACATGTTAAAAAATTTAGAACCCTTCCCGAAGTTGTCCCCGAAGGCTAGAAAAAGTGGCCGATGGTTCTACGATGGTTAAAGATGGCACTACGAATAGCCCGTTCTGGATACGATTAGTCCCGATTTGGAAAATTTCCATAATCGTGTTGCCATCGGCGTAAAAATCGGGACAGTGTGACGTGGACATAAAGGCGATCACTATAGTTATGCTTGATTTAATTTCAATAATTTGGCTAACAAGGGGTTTGCAGTTTTGCTCAAAATGAAAACAGCGATAGCATGTTTTAGCTCACCTGGCTCGAAGGACCAAGTGAGTTTTTCTCATCACTTGGCGTCCTTCGTCCTGCGTCCATCGTCCTGAGTCCGTCGTCCGTCAACTTTTACAAAAATCTTCTCCTCTGAAACTACTGGGCCAAATTTAACCAAACTTGACCACAATCATCATTGGGTTATCCAGTTTAAAAAACGTATCCGATGACCCGGGCAACCAACTAAGAAGGCCGCCATGTCTTAAAACAGAACATAGGGGAAACATGTAGATTTTGGCTTATATCTCTGAAACCAAAGAATTTAGAGCAAATATGACACTAGGTAAAACTGTTTATCAGGTCAAGATCTATCTGCCCTGAAATTTTCAGATAAATTTGACAACCTGTTGTTGGGTTGCTGCCCCCGAATTAGTAATTTTAAGGAAATTTTGAGGTTTTTGGTTATTATCTTGAATATTATAAAAGATAGAGATAAACTGTAAACAGCAATAGTGTTCAGCAAAGAAAGATCTACGAATAAGTTAACATTAAAAAAAAATTGTCAGTTGACCCCTGAAGGAGTTATTGCCCGTTATCGTCAATTTGTAACCATTTTCTAAATTTTTAGTAATCTTTAAAAAAATCTTCTCCTCTGAAACTACTGTGCCCAATGTAACCAAACTTGGCCACAATCCTCATTGGGGTATCTTGTTTAAAAAATGTGTCCGATGACCCAGCCAACCAACCAAGATGGCTGCCATGGCTAAAAATAATACATAAGGGTAAAGTGTAGATTTTGGCTTATATCTCTGAAACTAAAGCATTTAGAGCAAATGTGATAGAGTAAATTTGTTTATCAGGTCAAGATCTATCCGCCCTGAAATTTTTACATAAATCGGACAACCCGGTCGTTGTTGGGTTGCTGCCCCCGAATTATTAATTTTACGGAAATTTTGCAGTTTTTGGTAATTATCTTGACTATTATTATAGATCGAAATAAACTGTAAACAGCAATAATGTTCAGCAAAGTAAGATTTACAAATAAGTCAACATGACCAAAATTGTCAGTTGACCCCTCAAGGAGTTATTGCTTTTTGTAGTGAATTTTTAACCATTTTTCTAAAATTTTGGTAATCTTTTAAACAAATCTTCTCCTCTCAAACATTTGAAACTACTTAGACAAATTTAACCAAACTTGGCAACCATCATCATAAGGGTATGTACATGTTGTATTAAATATGTGTCCAATGACCCTGGCGACGAACCAAAATGGCCGACATGGCTAAAAATAGTACATAGGGGTAAAATGCAATTTTTGGCTATTATTTCTGAATTCAAAGCATTTTGAGCAAATCTCATTCATTAAAATATGTTCATTAAGTCAAGATCTTACTGCCCTGAAATTTTCAGACAAATCAGGCAACCCATTGTTGGGTTCCTGCACCTGAATTGGTAATTTTAAGAAAACTTTGAAGTTTTTGGTTATTATCTTCAATATTATCTTAGATAAAGGTAAACTGTAAACAGCAAATGAGAATAGCAAACTATGATCAACAAATAAGTCAACTTGACCAAGTTCATAATAGAAAGAGATAATTGTAAGCAGCAATATTGTTCAGTAATTAAGATCTACAAACACATCACCAACACCAAAACACAATTTTGTTATGAATCCATCTGTTTCCTTTGTTTGATATGCACATAGACCTACGTCACTAAGGTGAGCGACACAGGCTCTCTAGAGCCTCTAGTTATTATTCCTTGTAAGAATTGTTCGTCTTCATATGTCATAATTGGTAGGGGAGTGCGGAAGATAGTAACTGTAAATAATATTTTTGGGGCAATTGAAAATGCTTTTTATAGATATGGTGCTTCAAATTTATTTTGTGTTTATGTTCAACTGAACTGTTTTGTTTTATTTGTTTGTGAAACATTATCATGTTGTAAGAAATTAAAAAAGCGATCAATATTTCACATTTGTTTCTTTTTGAACCTGCCTTATGCAACTGTACTAAGAATTAAATGTTCAACCTTAGCTGATTGAGTTTTCGAAATCAATATTTGAGGAGTGTCATAGTTTTAAAATATTTTTGACCTGCCTTACGCAACTGTGTTTGGAAGCCAACTACAAAACCAATCATTTGTATGTTCAATTGCATAGTGGAGCACACTTATTGTACCGTTATCGATAGGAAACTGTTATGAAATTTCAAAAGTATCATCTTCCTTTGTTCTCTACTCTATTGTAAGGTTTTACTTACAAAAATTGGAAGGTTACGATTGTGGATGTTTACACAATGCGATCTTTTAACAGGGGTTTCCCGACAAAAAAGATGGCAATAGAGTTATCATTGGGGATAAAACGGAATTTTGGCTCCTGGCCATATTCTTATTTAATCTTCGAGCTCAAGGGTTCCGACATTATGAAATATCCGGGTTTCTTTGACCAATGTATTGTGACTCAATGCTCCACTGATGCTCTGTGATAAAACGTTCATTGATGGTGATTCGGTCCTGAATGGTCCTGATGGGTCCTGATTCTGTGCTGATGAGTTTGTTTAGATTGTATCAGAACGGTAATTAAACAACCGTTCTGTTGCTTAATTTTTTCTCTGATACGTCGCAAATACCATGTAAGAAATATTACAATAATATTGTATTGCAAAAGTCCTGCAAATTCGCCAAACGAAATTGTCCTGACGATGTGCTGGTGATTAGGTAAAACGGTTCTGGTGCTGTGCACTTATGTTCTGGTTCTGTGCCTTTATATTTTAGTGGCAAATATTTAAGATGATTGATGCAGGAAAATTGAGTAATTGATAGAAATATACCTAGCATATATTTGGTACATGTTTTATATGAGCAAAGTTGAGTCTATTTTGATTTAATATAATTTTTTGAGAGGGGGTGCAAGATTTTGTTTTTTCAGGTGTTTTAGGCATTTTTAAACTTTTGTTAACTGTTATTTTGAAGATATATGTGCTGTTAACATTAGACCGTCGGTTTTCCCGTTTGAATGGTTTTACACTAGTAATGTTGGGGCCATTTATAGCTTGTTGTTCGGTGTGAGCCAAGGCTACGTGTTGAAGGCCGTATATTGACCTTTAATGGTTTACTTTTATAAATTGTTATTTGGATGGAAAATTGTCTCATTGGCACTCACACCACATCTTCCTATCTCTGGTAACTGTAATTGACTAATAAGCTGTTATCTGTTTACTTAAAAGAGAGACGAAAGATACCAGAGGAATAGTCAAACTCATAAATCGAAAATAAACTGACAACGCCTGGCTAGAAATAAAAGAAGACAAACAAACAAACAATAGAACACATGAAACAACATAGAAAACTAAAAAAATAAGCAACACGAACCCCACCAAAACCTAGGGATGATCTCAGGTGCTCGGGAAGAGTAAGCAAATCCTGATCCACATGTGACACCCGTCGTGTTGCTTTTGTTATTACAAATCCGGTATATAGTCTAATTCGGTAGGTCACATTCATAAAAGGGAAGTGGGTTGTAGTTACGACGTAAGGAACATTTCCGATATCATTTGTGAAACGGTTATTCCATAACGGTCAACCAATTCGTGATGGCGTCCGTAAAATTTATGAAGGGATGATTTCAACTTCACTCTTGGTTTAATAGCTTCCTTGTGAGCAGCAACCCTCTAGCAAGGAAATCATGATAGGAAATGCAAGCACGGGAATATCGTATCAATTGGGAGGTATATTCCCCGTATGCAGGTGCTGCTGGTATGTTGCTACTTAGAAATGGAAAGTTCACAATTGGAAAGCTGAAATCATCTCTTTTGTCGTAAAGTTTTGTTTTCAAACGACCCTCATTGTCAATTTCTAGATGTTGGCATTGTTGTGAACTTTTATTATAGAGAAAAATAAATAACGCCTATTTTTTTACAAATTTTTAAATATTTGAATTCACTGTTTTCTGGTTTTGTTTTTCATTTAAGATAATTTTTAAAAACGCTGTTACATGTATCGGTTATCAAAAAGACTAACTTTCCAAGAGAGATTATAACAACAACCCTCCGACAAGACATTGTGCTATGGTCCATAATCAGTAGACAGGTCTTTCTTTTGCTATGGGAAACAAGACTGGGAGAAGCACATGAGAGAAAGCTTGCCAAGTATCAGGTAACAGACATTCAATAGAAAAATTGGAGGACATGGTATTTTCCAGTGGAGGTAGGCTGTAGAGGCTTTGTTTCTCAAACATTTTAGAGAGCCTTTGGAGTCCATGGGACTAACTCGACCAATAAGGAAAAGCTTGGTTGGAAAAGTTGGGAAACAGGCAGAGGAAGATTGTCGTGGACAGCGCCGAAACAGTCGGGGAGAGGGGATCCACCTGATGATGGAACCAGCTGCGCAGTGGTACCCATAGACTAAAAACTACTTAGAATATTCCGCATTCCCTTTATTATGTCTGATGTACACATATTTATGACAATAATGGTTGTAACAACAACCCTCCGATTCAAGAACCGAATTGGAGGACATGGTATTTTCCAGTGGAGGTAGGCTGTAGAGGCTTTGTTTTTCAAACATTTTGGAGAGCCTTTGGGGTCCATAGGACTAACTGGACCAGTAATAAGAAGCTTGGCTGGAAAAGTTGGGAAACAGGCACAGGAAGATTGTCGCGGACAGCGCCGAAACAGACGGGAAGAGGGGATCCACCTGATGATGGAACCAACTGATCAGTGGACACATTAGTACCCATAGATTAAAAACTACTTAGAATATCCCACAGTCCCTTTTGATGTCTGATGTAGACCTTTTAATGGCAATAATGGTTGTTAGTACAAGATTTGAAGTTCTGCAAAACAAAAAATCAAATGTTAACTTAAGTTTTGCGAAATTTGTTTGATGAGTACCGATTGAGATTTTAATTGACTAGAACATGGTTTATCTATTAATTGAAAATGCGGCATTGAACTAGCTTTCACTAGCTGCGAATACTGTGTGGTAAGTTGTCTGCTCTTTGGTCGTTTTTTTTCTCTTTGATATACTAGTATTCCCCATTTCAATTCTCACTTTTAAGTTTTGTGTTTTTACAAACCTGTAACAATTAAAGAGGAAGGAAGGAGGGTTGGTTGGGTTGAGGTTGGGAGGGAATGCGGAGCGTTAACAAACATGTTTATCCCTGTCACGAGTGCCCAAAACTAGTGGTTGTCGATGGTTGCCATCTGTCGGTTTTTTTTTCAAAGCTGTATTTCAATTCAGGCCTAACGTCTTCATTTTTAATCGATTACTTTTTTCATAGCTTAGATTCGTTATGGTTTTTGCCCGTTGTTGAAGGTCAAATTTTTACTTACAATTGTTCACATCTTGTTACATTTTAGTCAGTTTTTTATCAGTTATGTATGAAAAGCAAGTCTGGGTCGTTTTTTTATCCAGTTGAAATGTATTGGAGACAGTGTATATGTTAAGGAAGAACTTAGATGCATCAGTAGTTAGATCATCTACCCTCGTTTATCGAATTGATTTCAACCAGTCAAACGTTTATAAATGTCGCTTTACCTCAAACATCTTGTGATTGTTAGTTAGTATATTACGTAGAGAATCACCAATGTAAGGGAATTCAATATCTTAAATAAAACTATTCTAATTATATGTTTTTATCTGATATCGGACGGAAGGTGATGCCCTTTTAGTTCCTTTTAACATTGTTACACGATGATGACTGCTGTACCAATATTTTGACTATTTTATTTGTTATGTCTGTTTAGTTAATGCAACATTGTAAATATAACTGAATTTGATGAGACTGTCATCAAAGTGAGAGGGTTAGCGCTATAAAACAAGGTTGAATCCACCATTTTCCACATTTGAAAATGCCTGTACCAAGTCAGGAATATGACAGTTTTTGTCCATTCGTTTTTGATGTGTTTTGTTATTTGATTTTGCCATGTGATAATGGACTTTCCGAATTGATTTTCCTCTGAGTTCAGTATTTTTGTGATTTTACTTTTTATGTAATATAAGTTACGAATATTTGAAAACGTTTATGTTTCATCTGATTGAATTGAATACAATTTGGGCCGGAAATATGGGGTTTTTGGGTGTAAACAAAAGTGCAAAATATTTTTTGTAATTTGTGATAACGAATTATTTCATTGGTTAGAACGGATTATATTCGTGAAAACAAAAATTCGTGGAATTAGAATTAGTAATGATCATTTTTTGTAATTTATGATTTCTGATTAAAATCATTTTCACACGGGTAGGTGAGCTTTCCCCCTTACGTTGCACCTGTTGCTGTTTTTAATAAAAAAAAAAATTGTCTTATTCGCTGAAATAATTTGACCAAATGTAACAATATCTATACGTTATACTGGTACCACAAAACACAGATCAAACTTTTACAGTTCATAACTTCATAAGTTACGCCCTATGTTAATGGAAAAGTGCTAATTCTGTCGTTTCCCTAGTCAACATTGAGTTTGCCTCAACCAATTGTTAATAAAGGAAGATATTAAACCAAGATTTCCAAATGGTGAAGTTGAAATCATCCCTTCGTAAATTTAACGGACGCCATTGCGAGTTGGTTGACCGTTATGGAATAACCGTTTCACAAATGATATCGAATATGTTCCTTACGTCGTAACTACAATCCCCTTCCCTTTCATGAATGTGACCTACCGAATTAGACTATTTACCGGATTTGTAATAACAAAAGCAACACGACGGGTGCCACATGTGGAGCAGGATTTGCTTACTCTTCCCGAGCACCTGAGATTATCCCTAGGTTTTGGTGGGGTTCGTGTTGATTATTTTTTAGTTTTCTATGTTGTGTCATGTGTTCTATTGTTTGTCTGTTTGTCCTCTTTAATTTTTAGCCAGGCGTTACCGGATTTGTTATAACATAAGCAACACGACGGGTGCCTGATGTGGAACAGGATCTGCTTTTCCTTCCCGAGCACCTGCGGTCGTGTACCTTTTGTCTAGTCAGTGAATTTTCGTAATAGGTGTATATGTACATGTATAAGGTAGCGTGCTGTACTGTGCTTCACTATCTTACTGATCGAGATATAAAATAGAGGATCAAAGGGATGAGCATGTATAGCTCGCATGGTATTAAAGCAGTCACTCTATCTTCACTTCCCCTTTTCAATTTTTTTCTGCATAAATGTCCTTCGAGAGAAAGAGAGAAAACTTCGTAAAAATATCCCACATATGTGTTCTATCAAGTTCAATTCTATTTGGACAAGCGGTTTCAGAGCAAAATAATTTCTTTATGTAAGAAAATCGTGAACAAGAGCTTTACATTGCGACCATATTTTTATTCTAATAAGAACGGAATGCGGAGATTTTGTAAAGAACAAGACTTAGTGAAGCTTCTTGTCAAGTTTTGTTGAACTTGGCCAAGCAGTTTCAGAGATTTTCTTAATAAAGCAACCAATGAGAAACAAGAATTGACTATGACGGTATTGAATGTTGGCTGATTAAGACGAAATGAAAATGTACTTTTTAAAGAACCTCCCATAGATGTATCCGGTCAAGTTTAGTTCCATTTGTTCAAGCAATTCCAGAGGATCACATTTTTATGTCATCAAATCAGAAACAAGAATTACACATAGTGGCCATGTTTGTTGTCCAATCAGGGCGAAATGGAATAACTTTGTGAAAACATCCCATAGATGCTTCCTGTCAAGTTAATTTCAATTCCGCTTATTGGTTTTAGAAGAGAAGATTAAAAAGTAAAAAGAGAACAGAAAGACAGACGGACGAATAACGAGAAACAAGAATCGCACATGCTGCCTATGTATACTGCCTTAACTGGGCGTAATGCGGAAAGTTGGTCAATAACCTCTCAATAGTGTTTCCTGTCAAGCTTCGTTTCATTTGGTCAAGGCCATGTCGGGGGAGAAGGGAATTTTTGTTATATCAACCGATCAAGGGAAAAAAGATTGCACACTTGTATCATTTTTGTAGTCCGATCGGAGCAAATGAGAAAATTTTATTAACGACCATTCAAATATGTATCCAGTCCAGTGTGATGCATTTGGTAAAGTAGTTTCAGAGGAGAAGATTTTTGAGAACTGAGTCAATCAGTAACAACGCGATTGTCCATCTGGACAAAATGGGCAAATTGTATGAAAGACCTCACGTAGGTGCTTCCTGCTTAGTTTATTTCCATTTTCCTTTACATGTAGTTCTTTTAGTGGAGAAGATAAAATGTTTAAAGTTAACAGATGTATGGATGAAAGACGGACGGAAGAATGAACGGACTCAAAGTGTTGACAAAGCGTTAAAAAGGAGGTACAAATGTATATACGTATTCTAAAAGGTTTGTTAATTTTCACAATGTCACCTTTATCTGTTCATGCCCCAAGTTAAGAATTTCATTAATGTTTGCACTTTTAAAGAATTTAATGGAACTGTACGCATGGTATATATCTTTTGTGATCACAAATTTTATTACAGCAAAACTAACGGGATGATTTCATAAACCCATCCTGTGTTTGTTAATCATAATGATTCATATATATGCATTAACTTAACAATCGAGACCAGCACTGTATAAACTTTTCAACATACAACGACTAAATTATATCTGACATGTCAATTAAACTGTGTATTAGATAACTATGAACGTCGGCTTAATCAAGTACATAAGTGTTGAAAATCGGCACACTAAATGCCTAGGAATCCCATATTAAAAGAAATAAATCGCCATCAAAGGGACGTGTTGGTAATTATTCCATATATTGAGGATTTTGTCAAATCAGTGAAGTCGTCTGTCATTGCAGCTAAAAGAACTGATTTGAATATATTTACCTTGGAAACGTAAATGTTCGAACTGAGGCTGTTGACCTTCATCCCCAAACAAGTTCCGAAAATGAAGATCGCGAGAAGGAATATACAGAGAAAAATTTGCCCCCAGTAGCAGTATTTGATCCTGTAACGAGTTTAGTGTTAGATGGAAAAAGGAATAAGCGTGGAGTTTTGTTTAATAAAGAGGAAAATTAAGCACGATATTTCAATCATTCGTAACAGTTTCCGAGTTTTAAACTTATATCTGTGATGCATGATAATTCAAAAGGAAAAAGTTGTGAGAAACTTTTCTTGGTGTCTAAAGTTAATATACCAAAAGATGCAGAATTGGTTTGGGACTATGGAGAGACCAAGAGAGATAGGATTCTAGGGAATCCTTGGTTGACCGGATAACTCTGTCGCTTCTAAATTAAATGTAAAATGTCAATTATCAGTGGGTAAGTAGTCGAGGTATAAAATAATTCATCGATTAATTTTTATATATTCGAATTCAATATTTGGTAAAATTTGTCTAGAGACTAGGTGGTAGTGGTCAGGCTAGCGCTTGGGGCACAAGCTTTAAAGTTGTGCGCACAAGTTTCAATAATTGAAAACTATACTTGAACAATGTTGAAAGAATGACTGTAATATCTTTTTCTTTCAAATTGAAGTGTGGATCACATATTTGATGTTATTTCGAATAGATACAGTCATACTTTAACTAATTAAGAAAAAAAAACAATATTTAATTGCGTTAAAGTTTTTCATATATAATGATATATGTGGCTACTAGCTGAGATTTCAATAATGTTTTAGTCTTTGACTCGATATAGGATAACCATAATTTCGTATGTCGAACAGTTCCACCACCAAAAAATAAACGGAAACTTAATTAACAATCATAACACAACAACCTTATATACACTATTTACATAAGAATCTTTAAGTTTTATGACTTTTTACATGGGAAGTTTACAGTTTTTTACTTTTGCATGGGAAGTTAACGATTTGAAGACTTTTTACATACAAAGTTAAGAATGTTAATGATTGTGTACTTCAAGCAGTTTATATTATTTTGGTATACTGGTATTAAATGTAATAACATTTACAGAATAAATCACATAAATATTTTTTAGATAATTCGGATAACAGTAAAAACTAAATTTATAGTCTTTGACCTTTAATAATTGACCTTTATATCTTTAAAGTTAATATGACACTAATTTATTTACTGTGTATTATGAGAGTAAATAGATAAAACTATTTAATATTAATTCACATATTCATTAACTGAGACTTAAAATTTAATAAAAATAGTTATACTTTTAAAAATTGTATTGAGTAGACTAGATTTTCAAATGTTTGTTTAATTATTCATTGCTGCCCCTCCCATCCTTGTACCCACTCTTCATGCATCTTTTTTTTTTTGCTTGGTCTTTCATCACCAGTTGATATCGTGCATTCTGTATGAGGAACACTGACCTTCGTGATTGGAATTTTATTTTGAGACATCAGGTCAGATGTGACTCTGTATACATTTTATATTTTTGTATTGTCCATTAATACTTGAATTGTCATTTTATATGTGAGGTTTTCTTCACGCACATCAACATTTGCGGTTAGGATGTTCTTAATTGTTTGTAAAATTGTTTGTTTTAAGACCGGCAAAATAGCAAAACTCTATATAAATCGCTTTTTTTACCGAAGCCGATAAAATAGACCCTTGCTAAGAGATGGATGTCCATCAATGTCTTTATCATGTTTATCTTTTATAGTGTGACGGTTATGTGTATATTTTATATATTTAGCTAGCCTATGTTCAAAATACGTGTACGTGCGTACTAGGTATGTAAAGTAGATGTAAATGATAATACTATAGATTTTTTTTCAGAGGCTATAAATTGTACATGTACAGTGACAAATGATAACAGTGTGAATGTGAACAATTGTGAGCTCTGCACATCGTCCTCAAGCAATTTTCATGTTAATGGTCATGCAGAATAAAGTAATAGAAATAGCTTCCAAGGTAGTGTGAATGTTATGAGAATGAACATGTAGTTTGGTATGAACTTTAAAGTATTTTTGTACTAATCTTTGAAATTAAAGAGCTGACTGAACATTGACTACAAATTGATATAAAAATGTGTGTACACCTAAGTAATACATGTATATTCTTAAGGGCCTCAGGAAAAAACAGTCCTACAGCTTACGATGTTAACCTCTTTAAATATGTAAGAAACTGTTATAATATACCATTTAAGCTGGGGTCACACATTCACGATTTTTACTGCCGTCCTTGACAGGACCATTCCCGATTAAAATTTGTCAAAAGTCTGATCAAGATCCTGTGAATCGTGGATGGAAATTCAAACTTTAATTAAAATTTGTAAAGAAAATAATTTAATCACGACAACAATCAGATATTGTTCAGGAAGCGTCCAGATTCAGCCGTGTTCAGCCGAATTTGTCCCGATTATCCCGTTCTCAATCCGATTCTAATCTGATTCATATCTTTGGCCAGGTAAAAACAGCCCGAGTCTGTCCAGACAGCATCCCGAAGTTGCCGAATGCGATCCGACAGAGACCCGACAGTGACCAGACAGTGAACCGACTCCAACAGAAACAATCCGTTAGAAACCGTTCCACGTGACAGTCCCGTCCTATAGAAAAATCGTGCGACGGCAGATAATAACTTCAGCCTCAGCACTTCTACAAACAGCTATAAACAGATTGTTTCCATTTAAAATAGATAATCCTTATCCAGAGATAGTAAGTTATTATGGGATTTAGTTATGATAATGTTTTTTATGTTAAATGTTTAGATTAATGTAAAATGTAACACGTGAAGATAGTTATGAGATTATTTGGGGTGTAAATTTGTAGATAGGTATGAGATTTAGTTATGAAATTTAATTATGAGATATATGAGCATTTATATGTTTCTTTTAATTACATTGCTTTTCTTTTCTGTATTTTCAGTTAGATGTTTGTTGACCTGGTACGACAGTGTTCGAACGAGGTATGGTAAACTGGCTGCCCGACCCTCTGGACCAGGAGCCGAACTGACTGACCGTGAGAAGTGGATACTGGATAACCTTTAATTTCACAAGCCATATATCCACCGTGTGAAGAAGAAGACGCCTGTAAGTGTGAGTATTATGCAAACAATTGAATTTATTTTATTCATGCAATATTATGCAAATAGCTGAATGCATTTATTCATACAAGTATTATGCAAATAGCTGAATGTATTTATTCATGCAAGTATTATGCAAATAGCTGAATGTATTTATTCATGCAAGTAATTTGCAAATAGCTGAATGTATTTATTCATGCAAGTATTATGCAAATAAATGGATGTATTTATTCAATTTTGATCAAAGCTAAAAATAAACAAATATTTAAGTTTGGATAAATTTTAAATACTATTTGATATTTCATTTTTGACATATACATAGGTATAATTCAAACATTTCATTGTTTTCAGTATTATTGCGTTCAATAATTCAATTATTAATTATGTTTGTTTCTGTACTTTCAGCTTAAAGGAAAAAATACTTCTGCTACTGATGCTACTGTAGACGATGCTTCATCCTCAATTGCAGATGAGGAATCAACGCAGGACATGCAGCACAGGCATGACGAGGACATTGCCGACATCAATATGGTACTTGATGGACGTGAAGATCCTGTAGCAACTCATACGACTATTTCCCTAGAACAGATGCCTCCTTCCTTCACGGGAGGCAAGAAGAAGACACATGCACAGAAAATGAAGGAGCAGGATGCAGCCTTCTTAAGTCACATGAAAGAGAGGGCCGACGCAACAGCCAAGTTCCGAGCTGAGATCATGGCTACTACTGTTACTCCTACTGTATCATCCCCCAAGAAGTTAGACTCGTCTAGATCTGGCTTTTGCAATTGGTTCGAGTCTGTGGCTGAGAGTCTGCACCCAAGCCTGTGGCCTAGGTAAATATGATATTCCAAATATTTGCATTAAAGGGCAAGGTGGGAAAAGGCAAGTTTTTGGCCTCCAACTAATGTTCAAAAGATTGATGAAACTCATCAACAAAGGACAAACAACACACAAACCTTTCTATGTTGTCCCAAAGATACATCAGAGCAAGCACAGACATTTACTAAAGGCGAATTTTCAAAATTAATGCTGGATAGAAGCAATATGCATCTCGATATTTTGAAATATATTCCAAATTGTTCAAAAACATAAAATTAATGGCAAAAGTAGGAGATCCCGCGAACAGTTGTGAGGACTATACTGATAAAACTAGGAATTTTACCGAGGAGCAAAGATCATCACTCCTAAAATATTTATGTGACAATTTTCATCAAATCACCTTGCAACACCCTGATGTACCAAGTCTAATTCATGTCACTATTACATGCATTTTGAAACACAGACCATCCAACTTTGATTCAGGTTTGTCTGTTTTTGCTTCTCTTTTATTTCTGTCAGAAGAATTTTGACTTTGAAATGTTGCTTAGTTTACATGTATTAGTTTGTGTTTAGGTTTGTTTAAAGGCAACTACTTGTGATAAGTCAATGGGATTTGGTAAGTAGTTGTATTAGCATTGGCACATCTCTTTTTCATGGATATTATTTAGGCCATGTTCCTTCAGTCATGCGTGGATAATTGTCTTTCAATATTTGCCACACTGAAATGTTAAAGTGTAGCTATTTTAATTTCAACATTTGCCAAAATCAATTCTAATGATTTGCTGTTCGACAAATGTTCCATTTCATTTGTAAAAACTATAATTTCAAGAAAATGAAAACAGCGTGTGCATATTTGTAATCATTAAATAGCAAAAAATATAATCATTGATACACAAAATATTACAGCTGAGTGATTCAGGCTTTTCAAATCCAAAACCTTGTCATATCTGATTGAATAATCTCATATACCTTAGAATACTTTTGATCTTTTAGACAAAGGATATAAATCCTTGTAACATATGCATGAAGGTCAAACTATAGATGCATAAAATAAAAGATGCTGTTAAAAAAATCAGCTGAAATTTTTTTGAAAGTTCACCTTGATAGACAAAGGTGATGTTATTCAACTGAACATTGAACTTGAATCCCTTGAACCAAATCTTATATGATACACTTCACATTACTTTTGTTAGTTTAATTGTTTAAGTTTATAAATGTCTCTTAATTGTACTACATTTGACAAAAAAAGCTATTTCAAAAATGTTGCTATACTGATAACAAAATGGATGTCGAGTTTAATAGAGACGATTTTTACTTTAACAGTTCAGGAGTTATGGTATTTGTGATATTGAAAATGCTAGGACACAAATAATTGTTAAAATAATTGCTTTGCTGTCACTCTGAAAGCCTCTTGTCTTTTTTTGTTTCGTTTTCCAATGAGAATACCATACAATAAACTATAAATAAGACAACGTGGCGGAGCCTCTAATTTAATTTGTTTACACATGACATTTGAGATTTTCCTCTCAAATATTTTGTTATATATGAATTTAGCAATATATTTGTATGCCTCAATCAATTTTGTAGTACATTCCTTTTACTCCACTTTCTTTATAACTACAACACTCAAACCCAACTAAATGCTAGTTTAGATCCAATATATACCTGATTGTGAAGCATATGCTAATTTATTTCATAGGAGTGAAAGAAGAGACTACTACACGAAGAAAGACGAAGCATGTATGAAATTGAAGGAAGTGATGAGTATTATCATTATGGAATGGATCAGTCAAAGACTAACATTCCACACTTTAAGGGATGGACTCACCAAAGGTATACAGTTGTACATTATCAATTATCCAAGTAATAAGATATAAGATGATCAGTAAGTCACCATAACATTTTAATCAGTTTTTATTCTGTCAAAATTTATCTGGATTTGAAACAACAAAATCTCATAATTATGAATTTAAATTTGGTTTGATAATTATTAGGTAAAAGGAAAAGATAAAACATTGAGTTATTCACCACAGCGATTGTTATGGTCTATTATATTATAGGATTAAACGCCGAAGGACTTTTGTGATATGTTTGTAAGTGACTTGGTCCAGTTTATACACCAATAAATTCCTTTAAAAGGCGTCCAATCTTTATAATTCTTTTAAATTGGAGATAAGGAATATCATTTTTTTCACACTCGTTACCTCTATTACACGTAAATTGTATTTTGATGTCATTGAATATGCCTGGCGCATGAATATATTTGTTGGTTAACGGCCTGGCGCATGCATATATTTGTTGGTTAACGCAAAAATATGTACTCAATGCAAATTGCTGTCTGATAAAAATAAAACTGCAAAAACTCTTATTATCATTCAAACAAAAGTTTATGTGTAATATTTTATTTAACGATTAACTTGCAGTGAAAATAAAAAAAAAAATAACGTCGTTGTTATTATCACCGCCATCTTGTTTACATTGGTTACGTAAAGAAGCTCGGTGCACGTCGTCTATCGAAAAATAACCAAAGTCAAGATCAACTCGACCAATCAGATCAACGTATTCCCTTATATGCAAATCCTATAAGAATTATTGTACAATATTTCTACCAGATTGCAAAAACAATGTGTCAAATCAAACAATAATGATCATTTGATAAGGCATGCAAAATTTAAAAGTTATTTACATATCTGTAAGAAGTGTGATGTCTGGAAAGGGTAATTGTGTCAAAAATGATAACACTGAACTGATGTTCATAATAATTTTTATTATCAATTTTTGAATTGTTTTAAAATGTATATACAAATGATACAAATGAGTAGATTTCAGATCAATATATTTGACAAGTTGAAGTTTTAAAATATCCATTTATGTGGCCGACATGAACTAGTTCATTGACATTAGAATATAGTCCGATTTGCAGATTTCCAGAAGTTGAATTAGCTTCATTAATTTAAAAACAACATAGAATTTAGTATTCACTTGATATGGAGGATAAAACAAATGAACAGATTGGCTATACACACCTGTCCCTTATGTTATCTTGATTTTAGCTCTACTTTTTTTTTAGCTTATTGTTTATGTTACAATCTGGAAAAAATCAGTATTGATGCAATATTGTAAATATATATTTATAAGTACGTCTGAACCAGTGACAACTCTACAACAGATTTATCCATCGGATCACCAGCAGTGATGGTGATACATGGCTGTGAACGTATTGTATATACAACTTGTCTAAACATCAACCCAACAATGTTAGATCTGTAAATAACATCTTCATGCCTTATATATCATGTACTGTAGTACGCTAGATTAAAACTGACGTGAAAAGGTAACACCCGGCTACTGAAAGCTTCATTTTAATGAAGCCCAGGTGGTCGTGTGGTCTAGCGCACCGGTTACAGTGCAGGCGATTTGGGGTCACGATATCTCAATAGCATGGGTTCTAATCCCGACGAGAGAACAACAAACAATTTACAGATCTAACATTGTTTGGCTGATGTTTAGACGAGTTATATATATATATTTATATATATCCAGATATATGGTTGAAACTTTTACACTTTGTCTTCAACAGTAGTGATTAAGACTCTTGTTCTACAAAGGAATCTGGCTTAAGAGTTGTTTTATGTTCCTTTTATGGGTATTATGTTTTCTGGTCTGTGTTTCTGTGCGTTCGTTCGTCCGTCTGTTCCGCTTCAGGTTAAATTTTTTGGTTAATGTAGTTTTTGATGAAGTTGAAGTCCCACCAACTTGATACGTAATACACATGTTCCTTATGATATTATCTTTCTACTTGTAATGCGTTTTAACACTGTGTATTCAGACAAATGTCAGATAAACCAACGCAAATATTTTTGATAGTCTGATACAAAAAGATTAAATATTTGTTGGCCCATTTAGAAAAAAAAGATATGTTCAATGATTTCCTGTTAGATCTAGTTTGCAGACACTATAATTGCAATAACTTTAAAATGGCATGTTTAAGTACACATTCATACATTCAAAAATAATTTTAATGATACTGATTAACACAAAATATTAGTGGTGAGTGATGTATGCTCTTGTGAGACTCTTGTTATATATACCAGTAATTGCTATTAGTGCATTGTATAATAGCAAAATAATATGACCATACTGAACTTATTGCACATAACATGCTTGTAAGTTTATCTATGCACAGTCCTAAAAAATCGGAAGGTCAAATAGGATAAGCATGTAGCAGTACAATATAAATGTAAAAATTTCTGTTTAATTTAACCTATAGTTTTGTACTCTTGATCCTTGAATTCAAAAACATGTATATAATGCGCTGTTAGGTTTTTTGAGTCACTAGGGAAAGTAGCTTGTTTGTGATTTGATTATTTGTTGCTGGGTTGCTGTCCATAGACAAATATTCCCTTCTTCTATATATATGTAGAATATGTCTTAGTTATTGACAAGTTTGTTGTTGTTTAGGCTTATTTGTCCTTCCTTTTGAAGGGACATACACATGAGGACATTGATCAACGATTTTCAGTAATTTCACACAGATTACGACGGGTTTATGCCATGACTCTTCCTCAGCTACGAAAGGAAATAGAATCAAGTTTTCATGATAAACCACACCAGAAAGTGTTAGCATGTGTACGAGATGTCAAATCATGGTTAGACACTTCTCTTCGTTAGATGTCATTCCATACCTTCCAACATCAGTTTTGGTATGTATTTTATACAGCTTAGAGTCTCTTTTATAAATAAATTAATCATATTTAAAATGTAACAGTTCATAGCAAGAAATACTTAGCAAAAGTACACACTATTTAGAAATGATTGCACTTTTCTCACACTTATCACTTGGATAATGAAGTTTTAATAAAAATTAGGAATAATCAGAAAAATCTGAACTGAACCATCAATTTTTTGGAAAGGGGTTTTTGAAATTTTAAAAACTGATTTCTAATACTAATAGAGCATTTTTGATCAGATTTTCTTCAAATTAGCCACAAGAATAAGGGAAATAACCGACAATATCAGATAAAAAAAATATTGAAAGGAACCGTTATGTTGGAGAAGATCATATTAGAATATCCCATATCTATACTTGTAATTGCGGTAACACCTGCAGTTTTATCAGAGTATCTTCATTATTAATTAAGGTTCTCACTTATTGATACCTTTTCCAAGTCTGATGAATAAAATACTTCCCAGAAATTATTGTATGCCTTGACAAAGAGTCTCAGATTGCAAGATAATAACATGTTAATCTGATGAAAGTGATGGTTCATAGCTCAATACTTTATATAAAGATGCCATGTAAGAAGTTTCCATCTGTCACATGTGACATGACCCTGACTATAATTTCATACTTAGTGAAATGCCTAGAAAATCAACCTAATATAATAGAAGCAAACAGGATCCAGAAACGAGCAACGTTTTTTTAGTTTGTTTTACTCATGTGATATTTTGTTTTTACTTTAAGCTCTTTTGTGACCGTCCTTACCATGTTACTTGAAATATAGGAAATTCTCAACTGATTCTTGGTTGCCTGAGGCTGGTCAAAACCAAATAGAATTTTTTGATTTAGATATAACAGGAGATAACACTATTCCTCGGGTAAGTTTCAACCTATGTGGTTTAAAAAAAAGGATGTCTATTTTTTTTACTACTATTGCTTTGTATTCCGATTTTAAAGCATGAATGCATTCATGTATATAACCTTGATTTGAACCAAACAGATAGTTAAAATAGACCAAACAGCACACATACGTATATATATAGGAAGAGATGGTATGAGTGCCAATGAGACAACTCTCTATCCAAGTCACAATTTAAAAAGGTAAACCATTGTAAGTCACGGTACGGTCTTAAACACGGTACCTAGACTCACACCAAACAACAAGCTATAAAGGGCCCCAAAAATTACTTGTGTAAAACCATTCAAGCGGGAAAACCAACGGTCTTATCTATATATAATGCGAGAAACGAGAAACACTTATGAACCACATAAAGAAACGACAACCACTGAACATCAGATTCCTGACTTAGGACATGTGCAAAAAATTGCAGCTGGATTAAACGTTTTAATGGTATCAATCCTTTTCCCTTTTCTGAAACAGTAGTATAACGTCACAACATAGAAAGACACACTATAAAATATCAATTGGAATGACTTAACTCAATAAAAAATCGGAGTGACACAAATAAGCACACAATGAACGAATAAATTTGATATGTGATACAATGTAAATACAAAGTTAATAAAAATAAGGGATGAAGTATCAAAGTAAAAGTATAAAACTGCTGAGAAATGTTTTTTTTTTATAGAAAACATTAAATTGGAAGAAAAAAATACGTCATATAATACACAGGTAAGTGAAAATAATGTTGTTGTTAAGTATACTTCTTCTTTTGTCGATATAATCTTCCGGTTAGGAATATCAAGAAATATGTTGGACTCTTAGATGTTATAAAATAATAGCTGTACTAATGTAAAGTATGATTGAATGGTGAACACCCCCCTGACAGCTTCAGCTCGTACACATTATAATCTGCGTTATACCTAACATACAATAATATTTAAGTATCAAGTATACAAACTGGAGAAGTTCTGCCTATTTATGTCAATCTATAATAACAATGCCTCCAAAACAATTATATAAACAAAGCAATCAAGCCATACAAAACTTAAAACTAAAAGCATCAGAAGGTAATAACACTAATGATATAATTTCCTTGAATAGGTATACCTATAATATGCCAACAGCACTACGATGATAGCAGGATTGAAATGGTCAGAAACGCCGTCAAGAAAATGAGATGTTTTTGAATTTCAAAGAATATACATGGGGGAGGGAATTTCTTAACAATCCAACTAAATCCACTCCCAAAATAACCAGATGGCCATTGACGAATTTACTGGAAACGCACAAGATTATAGATATACCAATACAGCTGGTGCAAACAGAGGATCCTGGACCTTCATGCATTACTGAAATGTTAGAAAGTGAAGGCTTAATAAGAGAAGTATGATTTCCTTTGCATTCACTTCTTAAAAGTACATAAATCTTAGTTTCTCTATTTTTTGTTATATTTTCGCATTTCTTGATTGGTGTGAAAAAAATATTTTTCCTCACTAGTGAAATATCTTAGCAAGTTAAATGACTGGTCGACATTTTATTATGATGGAAAATTTTCTTGGTTTCTTCTGGAATTTCGTATTTGTGACGTCATGTTAAAAGATGACCATGTCTGATGACGTTGTATATAAAGAACACAATTTTCTACAAATCTTTGAAATGGAAGGATAAAAATCATAAGAGAAACAGATTTCATCACTTTAAATCGTGTATGATAATATTTGTTCACTCTCAACAGTTGAATTGTGATTATTTAAAAATCTCTTCAAGCCTCATTTTTTTTTAAATATTTTAAAAACTGTGACTGTATTAAGTGCAGAAATATCAAATCACACTCGTTGCACTGGTGAAATCTATATTTCTGTTTCTAGATAAGGTTGTTCAAAATGCCAGAACTCAGAATATACCAAAAAGTGAAGTCACAAAAAATTATCACATCTCAATTCATTGTTTAAAAATATTGAAAGAATAGTCTCACCATCAACCAAATATCAGCCTTATCAAGAATATCTTTCCACTAGAACTGGAAAAAGGTGTATAAGGAACTCTTTAGTGTACAATTCTTGCCTGATTATAATAAAACTCATATCAAAGTTAGGATTAGCAATGTCTTGGATAAGTTCAAAAATCAGTGCCGAGGATTAATAATGTTATTGAGTAATGCCTCTTGAAAACATTAAATATACTAGAAGATGCCTGCAAAATCGTGGTACAATATTGGGCAAGTGTTGAACCAAAACAGTTTTTAAATTGTGTGTACAGTATGTCGACTGAGCATGAACGAAAGCGTTTAAGAAACCAATCAATAATGGTCTCTAAATTTGAATATTTTCTTTAAAATTGGCGTTTTCTGTTAAACAGATTGTTTCAAAAACATATTTAGAAAGTACAAACATTATACATTCATTCGTTATATTGCAAATATTTCAGACCTTGTATGGTGTCAGAGGAGTTGTGGCTCAACGGAATAGGTCTCGTCCTTCAGTAGTATAGATGGAAAATTACATTTTTTGTGCTCTCTTGCCAGAGTTTTTATAAAACTTATATCATAGTTTCATATGAGCAATGTATAGATCAATTTGAAAAATCATTGCGGATGAAATATTTTCAAAAGAGTTTAAGGCATTTTCAATTTTTTTCCCAAAATGCATTGCATTTTATCTCAAACCTTCATTTCTCAGTGATATTTATGAAAATTATGTTCCTTTAACGATTGAGATTTTATTGGTTTACCATTTATTTTGTGAGATAGTAATTTTCTGGATATTCTATTTTAAGATTAAGACAAAGAAAAAAAGAAAGAGAAGGGACTAATTCTATATTCATCTGTAACAAGTATGCAGTATTGCTGGTTTACAGTGAGATGATTAACGTGACTTCAGCAGGATTTTCCACGGAAATCAGGATGCAAGATGTTTTACAGCTTTTATATGATTTTTTTTTTGAATCAATAGAGCTAATAGAAATGCATAATAAATCCTTTTATACTTAAGAAAAGAGGAACTGCAGTATACCAGATCAAAGAACAAATGAAGGCATTTAGCTTTAAGAAATTATCTTTTGAATTATGTAACTATTGAATTGTGTCAACAAGCTATTATTATATTGTTGGCTTTTGGCCATTAAGAAGAAATAAGGTCAATATTGGATCGAATAGAATATAAATATAAGGCTTGTAATGATATACATACTGTTAGCGTTCAGCTAGTATGAAGCAATTATACTTTTCATTTGCAAGAAATAAATGATATTACTATCATTGTTGGCTTTATGCCATTAAGAAGAAATAAAGTTATTATTGGATCAAATAGAATATAAATATAAGGCTTGTAATGTTATTCATATTGTTTGCGTTCAGCCAGTATGAAGCAATTGCACTCTTCATTTGCAAGAAATGAATACAGGCATGATATAATCTTCATATTGGTAGCAATTAAGAGGTATAAATGAATAAAATAAAGTTAAAATTCCTCAACAATATTTCTAGAATCTAAGAGGTACTATCTTTTTTGTTTATAAAAAATGTCTTCCTGTTTGTTTTTTACCTGCAAGGTGTCTGCCTTCACCATATAATCATTACATGCTCTGCTCTGTCATATTAATATTACAATGAATTATTTGTCTATATAATGTACATTTAACCACTATTGATATACACATGTTAATGTAAGCAGAAGTCATAAGCATTAGTATATTAAACTGTATTAATTCTAGAAGTATTGTTGTTTACTTTTTGTAATTAGGTTATAAAGATTATGTATTTACAAATGTTAATTATATGATGGTCAGCCAAAAATGGTAATTACATTTGCAGGTTTTAAAAGATGCAATATCAGCAACATATATGAATTTTTCCGCCATTTTGTCTAGTTATAGCAGACAAATGTTAGTTTTTATAGTTTGAAAAACAAGAATTGTCCAATCAGACATTTTTTGTAATCAAAATAGATTGAAGATATAATTTTTACATATATCTACTAGCTTTCTTTAAAGTGTACACAAAAGACTTTAATATGCTTTCATGTTTGAATTGTTTAACACTAGTAATATTGGGGCACTCAATAGCTTGCTGTTCAGTGTGAGCCAAAGCTCGGTGTTGAAGGCCGTACTTAGACATATAATTGTTTACTATTTACACATTGTGATTTGAATTGTGATTTGTCTCATTAGCACGTGTACCACATCTTACTTCTATTGACAGGTTATTCAGCAAAATTGATATTTGTATTAAATTCGTTATTATATTGGTATTGGTTATTAAATTTGTATGTGGTATTAATCATGTTAATATATGAAGGGTTTGATCTGTCTTTTAATTTGTTACAACAATAAATACACATATTGTTGCTAACCATTTAGAAACTCCATATTAGTTATTTCCTCTTCTGTATATGACATAAAGGACATATAGGTGTAACATTATAACTGTAAGACATAGATACATAGGGTCTTTCAATTTGAAATTCATGGTCTTATCTAGGCTGGGATCTATTATGAGTTTTCTTATATTTATGACTTTGGACAAAATGTACCAAAATGTTCCAATTTTTTCTTCATATATATTTTGTATCACTTCTACTGTATCTTGTTAGAGAATAATCTGGAAGTAACTTTTTCCAAAATAGATGTAGCCAATTGTCACCCCTTTTCAAGTAAAAATATAGAAACCGAATATCTTTTTATCAGTGTATGGAAATATGTCTTCTGACACCTTCATTGTTTATTTTGTTTCCTTTTAATCTTTTTGATCAACAAATCCCAATTTCAAAAAGGAAGACCCAGTTCTTTCTTGTTCTGAGTTTTTGTAGGGAAGTAGTTTAAAAAATCATTATTCGAAAATTCATATTAATTAAAAATTTATGTTATATTCAGTTAAACAAAGAATGCAAATATTTTCTAGGCTAAACGAAAAATGAAATTGGTTTCGTCTATCCTGGGAAAAAATGATAAATAATGATATCCCAGAAACTCTAATTTGCATAATAGTATAATACATAGCCAACAGTATAAATAATATCCTACTTAGCCAAAATTATTATTACATATAAAAGTTACCAGTTGTTCTAACATCACATATTGTATTGTACTACTTAGAGTTTCAATGTAACTTTGTATCAAGCATGTCTGTGAAAATAAAGATATATATCTATCAAAGACTTTTCTTTAGAAGTAGTATTAAAGTTTGCAGCATACTTTACCTGCTTCACCAAGATGAAGTGTAAAGGTTCCGCTCCGTCTGTCTAATCGACTTATGTATTTCACTTTTTTCAAAGTTTTCTTGGCTTCTATTAAAGGAGTATATTATATTTGGAGTTAAGCTTATGAATGGTAGTTTGTGACATTTAAGCAGTATATAAGGTCTTCCATGCAGCCACCTCTTGTTTGCCAATAGTAAAATAGAAAAATAAACCTGAAGATTGTACAAGAAAAAATATTTTCTTGAATTCTAAAAGGGAATAATTTTATATTTTGTCCGGAACGTGTTATGTTGAGGTGAAGGTGTTTTTTTTTTTAGCATTGTTAGATCTGTGGTGTTCAGTTAGTTGCCTAAGTTACTTTTCAACTTCCTACAGAAGGGCAATGGCTCATATTTCAGTTCTTAGAACTGTATATAAAACGGCTGTGCCAGCATAGGGCAGGTTTAACTGTCACAAAAAGAAATCGCAAAGAATCAACATACAAAAATAACATGACATGCTTTTCAATAATCCGAAATACAAAGGTTTTACAAAGTTGTTTACCAAGCCCAAAGATCACCACTAGAAAGCTCTTTTCCTTTTTAACTTGGTAGATATATATGTGTGTTTCTGTTAGTGTCTATTCATACTATATTCCTTCAATTCTCATGGATTGTTAGAGTCGGTCTCTTTTGCAAATGTTGCCCAGTTCTGAGATGATTTGTATTTACTTATATTTGTACAGTCAAGGAGTGATTGTGTGTAAGAAAATTTGTCATTTGTCATTTTCTTACCACCTTAAATTGCAGCGGCGTTAGCTAACTTCTTAAAAGCTTTATATTTTAGAAGGTGGAAGACCTGAATGCTTTCTACTTTGTTTATGGATGCCCCAATCTACGAAGTTTCCGTCAGTCACATGTCCAATGTCCTTGACCTTATTTTCATGGTTCAATGACTACTTGAAAAAAAGGTTAAGATTTTTTGTAATGTTAACTTCTCTCTTGCTATAAGAAATAGGATAACTATATTTGGTATGTGCGTACCTTGCAAGGTCCTCATGGCCGTCAGACAGTTTTCACTTGACCTCGATCTCATTTCATGGATCAGTGAACAAGGTTAAGTTTTGGTGGTCAAGTCCATATCTCAGATACTATAAGCAATAGGTCTTGTATATTCGGTGTATGGAAGGACTGTACCCGTTTTTAAAGCTTTCACCTACAATACGATTTTCGCAAATACTACACAACACAAAACTTGCCTGGAGACATCGTTATCGACAACATTGTTGCTCGACAACAGAGAAGTGAAACAATCGAGTTTATTATACTTTACGTTAAAATATCATACGAGGGTGTTAATTTACTCTATTAAATGGCTTAGCGGGTAATTTTTTTTAATGTCATCCACCCGGCTTGACCAATCAAAAATCGGTAATTTAAAGGACAATGAATTGAATTTACATCAAGTTATTAAAGACAATGCTTAAGTTCTACGTTTTGGCTCAGATTTTATTATTTAACTGTCAATTGAAAAATAAAACATCTTAATTCACTTCTGTTGATTTTTCTGATACACGTAACGTTGTTATGTACGTGACGTCATAGCAAATAACACATAGCTGAAAGGGTAATAGAGCATACTGGTACCCCTCGAAAAAGCATTGTCAAGCTTGGCTTCACCGCGTTTGACAATGTTTTCTTGGGGTAGCAATCTGTTCTATCACCCTCTCAGCTCTTTGTTATTCCTATGTTATTTCACATAAAAAATCACGTTAATGAATTGCCATCATTGTAGTAACAATATTAATATATTTACAAACAAAACAATCTAAATGTAATCCAAGCATTTTAGAGACAAAATCTTTATCATAAAAGCGCTTTAATAATATAAATCACCAAAATGTTTGAAAATGTATAGATTTATTGTATATTTAAAGCGTTTGAACGACAAAGAATTATAAACATTACAAAATGGCGCAAATTTATGTGAATATATGGCTGTATCACAAAACATCTCTTGTTTGTGTTTTCTAAATAGAAATGGTAATATTATTTTAAAGATAGAGAAATACCAGAAGAGGAGGAGAAACTCTTAAACTTTAAGATAAGTATTTCTATATATTTGACTAGTTTTACTACTTATGATTTGAATGAAAATATGTCAACAAAATATCTCTGGATGTCAGATGGCCATGCACGAGTTCTATTAGCTGTTGAATATGTACAAGCAGCTCGTCCAATAGTTTGTTGTTGTCCATTTGCAGGTATACATTCTTTCATATTTCCAAAAATAATTTTTCATGACTTTTGACTTGAAATAGGGTCCGTAGAGTAAACTTCATATAATATAAAGTGTTATATGGACATACCATATACAAAACTGCCTAGTTCAGTATATGGCTTTATAGTATACAAGAAGTGGATAATACCAGAAGCATCATCAAAATTCATTTGGCTAAAAATAACTGACAATACCGTGTCGAAAAGCGTAGAATAACAAAAGGACTAACAAATAAGTCTTCTGAAACCACATAAACAACTATAGATTAAGCAATAGCAATCTACCAAAAGTTGATTAGTATAATTTGAGGATACCAATCAGCATGTCCAGCATATTAATCAATGAATGTGGAAAATGCAGTTCTTGTTCATGCAATTACATGTATACACGTACACCCGATTTGTCTAGATCAAACACAATAAATCTCATCTGCGAAATCCGTTAAATTTGATTTTAATAGATAAATATTCACTTTCAATTAAAATGTTGTAGTAAAAACCAAGGATTTGTATAATACTATACAAATCCTTGTAAAAACTAAAACTTTAGCATTTTAAATCATGAAAAAACAAAATTTATGCACTTGTTAAAAAATTTTTAATGGCTAAAATTTTAGCAGAAAAAAATGAACCCAAAATTTACTTTTTACTAAAACTTTAGCATTTTTTTTTCATGTATTAACTGTTCTTGTTCAAATTGATCAAATTTATAGTTAAAACTCGAGCCGATTACATTTAATTGAGAATCTTTGAAAGCTAAAAATGTAGTCCTGAGTTTTGAATGTAAGATTTCAGAAGGCTAAAAATTTAGTTTATTGTATAAATTTAAAAGTACAATATGACTTAGAAAAAGGGAATGCTAAAATATTAGTATGTATATTATTTATTTTCTTTTGTTATTGCAGGAAGAATTTGAAGGTAGCTGAGAATTGTCTTTATTTTTCGAAGAAAAATTGAATTAAGCTGTAGTATTTTAAAAAAGTTTGATGCAATTTCTCTAAACAAAAAGAAATTCATTTTCCGTTATGATGCAACTTGATATAGTTGTTAAAACTCCTAGATTACAGGCTAAAAACATAGAATTTTAGCCAATTTGCAAAGATTCAAAACAATCCATTTTGAGAATGAAAATTGCAGAGTATCAAAATTTATTGCAGTCCGTTTTATGTAATTTATACATGTTTTCGTTTCTCGTTTATTATAGTTTATTATATAGATTACCGTTTGAATGGTTTTACACTAGTAATTTTGGGGCCCTTTATAGCTTTTTGTTAGGTGTGAGCCAATGCTCCGTGTTCAAGACCGTACATTGACCTATAATGGTTTACTTTTATAAATTGTTATTTGGACGGAGAGTTGTCTCATTGGCTCTCACACCACATCTATTAGAACATAAAATACGGTGAATATTTTGTATTGAATATAAACAAAAAGATGTGGTGTGATTGACAATGAGACAAATCCGTACAACTGACACAGATATTAACAACCATAGGTCACCGTACTGCTTCAACAATTAACAACGCCAGTGACCCACAGTCATCAGTTACAGACATCGAAATGAAAAATTTAAAACATAACACTCGAAGAAACAAGCGGCCTTAGTTATTTTCAAAATAATGAATGAATAATAAACATGTACCACAGCAATTGCAGATCACTGAATGGCAAGATCCTCACTTGGGACAGGCACATACGGAATGTATCGAAACCAACAGAACCTGATTTTTGGAAACTAAGTAACATAATTATTATTTTTTCCCCAATTTCCAACAACTTTCTTAAATACAATCTCCAATTTTCGCTCCGACGCAATAAAACAAGACGTTGTACCTTGAAAATCCCTATTATGTCTTTTGAATCTGTGCCTTTATCGTGAATATTCGTCCTTGTCCATATAAAAGACCATTTACTGCCAATAACATACTTTATGCCAAACTTCTAAAATGAATATAGACATGCTCAATTTGATTTATCTCATTATTCAAAATAGACAAAGAAAGGACTTCCTGGAAATAACAACGGTGTTTTGTCAATTTTTTCAAGGAATGTTTGGAGCCCTTTATAGATTGATTTTTTTGTGTGAGCCACGGCTCCGAGTTGCATACCGTACTTGACCTATAATGGTTTTTTTTCACATTGTGAATAAAATGGAGACTTGTCTCACTGGCATACAAACCACATCTTCTTATATCTATGAAAAACTTTTGTTCAAAATAGGGTGTCAATTTTTTTTCAATCTTTCTAATATATTCCTACAATTTAATCGAATGTGCAATAGTAGTACACTTGATTTTCTATAATCTGTATCTCTGGATTATTAATTGTTTATTTAAGTATTATAAGCAGTAACTTTCTCATTTGTCAAAAGAAAATGAAGTCATTTTTAGCTCACTTACATAATATTTTCGATCAAAAAATGCCTTTGGAAATGATTTTGTATTTTGTCTTACAAAATTATTATATATTACAGATAGTTGTCATTCAATGATGACGTGACTATCAACGATAACAGAATATCATATTACTCAATAGAAAAAAATACATTTATAGTTTATTCAATTTATTTATAAATAAACTACAAAAATGATGATTAATACTCAAAGTATCAAATAGCAAACTGGTCTCCATATGGTATAAACATATGCTTCAAGCTTATTACCACTAGCACAATATTACTGTTAATCACATACAGTGCAACAATTTTGATAAACTATTCACAAAGTATTTCGATTCACAAAAATGTACACGGGATTTCATTGTATATTAACAAAGTAACTTATGAGAACGTTCTATTCATCGTTTAAAAAAATGTATACTTGAATCAGCTGAGTCATTCATATAATCCGTCAAAAAACAAATCATTGTACTGTCAATGGATAACAGAGATTGATGGCGTGATCTTATATGACCACAATATTTCATATTGCTTAAATCTTTAAGTGAACAAAACCTCGGATAGCTAAAAAAAATTTGTACAACAAACCCAATTAGTTTACGAGGGGAAATTCGTTGCTATTCTTAACATTGTGTATCCGATGATTCAAAGTATCGATGCTTTAATATAACGTGTGTTTAATTATGCTTATTTGTTACGATATATGCTATGGAAAAGTAATATAATTTTTTAAGCCAAATTTTATTGATCAGAATGCACCTTATAAAGCTAAAGGTGGCCAGCTCATTTTTTTTCAAGCAGAGAAGTGTCTGAATATGTATTCTCTACTCTTTTAAAAGGGGCACAGCACTTTGCTCTCCCTATCAAAATCACCTTGGCATGCTTGATGTTCCCTAATAAATCAAATTTCAGCGCGCAGAACAGTTTTTGTCAAATTCATGCCTCGAGTAAATCAGTAAGTCGGGTTGTTGTCTCTTTGACATATTCCCTATTTCTGGTCTCAATTTTATGATGTGGTATTGCCATAATTATTTACTATGTGAATCACTGATAACCGCAAATGCTTTAATGTAGATGAGTTATGATGTCATTTATTGAGACACGGTGGTAAAATTCCTGCTAAGTAGAGAGAGTTTTCAAATGGGATCTGATATTTTCAGAAATAAAATTGTCCTTGTATCATGAACTGCAATAACATAAATGTTTGCTTGCTTTTATAATTGTGGTTGAGCAATTATAAACACCTCTGACTTGTTGTTGGTTTTTTTTTATAGTTTCGTTATATTTACAACATAGGTTTTTTTTACCCAAACCGATACACTATAGATTAATATGACAATATCCGAATCAAGCAGTCATTGACATACAACACAACTACCTTTACGTTTTAAAAATAAGACAAAATGCATTTTATTACACATTATTTTATAAAGATGATTATATCAGACCGCATTGATGGTATGTATTTATTTTTTAATATTTTGTTTAACCTTTTATCAATTCAGATGTAGGATCAATATTTAGATTGCTTGGTCATCTTCGGATATTGGCATTCACATTCTCAAATTTTAAAGATTATTGATCAGGTAAAGTTAACGACATCCGGTTTTCAAAATGAAGTTTGAAGAACTATTATGTATTATTTGGTAAATGTTTGAGTTTAAATAATTTGTTTCCTTTTTTGCTGTCTCGTGAATGTTTGAAATCTTTGTTGACTTGTACTTGATGAACAACGATTTAACTCAATTATTTAAATGAATTTGTCAATGAACGTGACTCTGTACTTTTTACATCCGGTCATTGTGCTTTTGGTAATTTTCGTATTCTTGTCTTTCTTTTGTTCTGATGTGCTGTGTAAATATGCCCTATCGTGCTTCTTTGTTATATATATGTTTGTTTTTATAGTGATTAAGATCATGACACAATTTTGACAGCTTTGACATGTTAACCTATTATGTCTGCTTGTTTTGTGACACATCTTTGTCAATATAATAGAATTTGATCCCACTGTCATACAAGTCAGATGTTTAGCTTGCTATACAACTAGGTTTAATCCACCATTTTTTACATAAGAAAATGCCTGTACCAAGTACGGAATATGACAGTTGTTATCTATTCGTTTGATATGTTTGAGTTATTGCCATTTAATTAAGGACTTTCTGTTTTGAATTTTTCGCGGAGTTCGGTATGTTTGTGATTTCAATTTTTAAAAGATTTTATAAATTGATTGTTATATAACACTATAAGAATCAAAAGGGCAGAAAACAATGAAGGGTCCGTGTGCTTGTTGTCGAGATATAAAGGATTGAAAACTTGGCTGCAAATTATTCTCTTTATATTTTCATACGTTTAATTTTGGCAACAAATGTGAAAAAATAATAAGGATATCATAAATTTAAGAAATTGGCTTTTATACCATTATTCCTGACCTCCACAAATCAGGTGAATGGAGTCATTTAGTGTTAAAATTAAAGATTGTCAGCAGGTATGCTTGTTGTATATCAAACGAAAGGCCGAACAAAGTACATTGCAAAAACATCACGTTTACAGGAAAGACCTTTCAATTACAAACAATTATGAGACTAGTTTTATATTATTGTTTGCCTTTTTGGTCTTTTTAGCATTTTTCCATGGCATTGGAAGTTTATTTGAGGTTTATGAGTTTGAATGTCCCATTGATTGCTTCTTCCTTAATCAGACGTTTGGTTGATTTTTGGTCATATCTTGTATTGTCTTTCTGAAGTTGTGATTTTGGATTCTTTGCAACATGGTCTTCATGTGTAGAAGACTATTATGAAAGTACAATGATTTTATATTATTGTGTATTAACTCATGACACAGAATGTTAAGAGTAGAATAAAAAAAAACATAATAACTGTAACGTTCTATATCCCAGTAGTAATCATTAACGAACAACTAAAACGTGTACAATGAAGGCGAGAAAACATCTTTTTATGTATGCAATCATTAGTTTAAAAACATTACTGATTTCATTATTGAATAGATTAAACAATTTTTTTTTTCACAGTGAAAAAACATTTTCATTTTGCAGTAATGACAACATCTTGATAGATAAACTATATGTTTTATTTCTATTTGTAGTATATCATGGAAGATTGGAATAAGGTAGGATTTTGTCTCTTTTGAGGTCCAGTTGTCATGTGACTTTTTGTTCCTCAGGATTTAACTACAAAATACATCAAGATAATACTAATTTTAGATATATAAAATAGTCAAAATTAAAAATACAAGACGACTCATATCTTAATAAGTTACACAGATCTCGAGCCTTATAATTATATATCATACACCTAAACAAAACAAAGATATGTACATATACAGAGACTGGGTAAAACAACTGTGAGGTAGTCTATTCCTAGAGTAAAATAAAACAACGCCATGTGCAGGAGAAGTATATAATGAAAACTGTCAACAAATTTATCAAGCCATTAATAAGTAGGCTCTTCATGTGTGTATTATTGAGCGCTTTGCAACACAGCGATGCTATTTTACGTCTATGTCAATGTTCCTATTATACATTAATTTCAAGATAATATAATGAATGTTTGTAAAACTTTATTGTGTATCCAGATTGTAGCAATCGTAATGTAAATTATTTATATACTTTTATGTTTTACCATCAAACTATAGTTGCATTGACACAGATATTGGGGTCTCTAAGTAGGTCAGGAATACCAACACTGCCTTTCATGTTTCATGTTTCATGTCCATTTTGAACATATGATGTGCATTTTCCAATATATGATGTGCTTTGATCTAAATGTATAATGACGAGCCCTTGTCATTATATGATAAACAACCAACTTTATATGGTGTCCAGTTGACAGTATTTGATGTGAAAATATACCTATCAGATGTGCAAACATCCTTCTATGATGTGCAAATATACTTAACGTTTGAATTATTCTTCATTTGTCATTTCAAGTCCTTTTATAGCTAAAAATATAACTTGAGCTTTTCTCTTTGTTGAAAGGCCTTCGGTGGCCTATAGTTGTTAGTTTCTGTGTAAGTTGGTCTTTTGTGAATAGTTGTATCATCGGCTATCATACCACATCTTCTCATGTTTATATTATATGATTTGCAAATATCGGTATATGATTTGAAAATACACTTTGATGATATGCAAATATCAATATATGATGTTCATTTTCCGTTAGATTATGTGCAAACATCTTTATATGATTTAGTTTTATCATTATATTATGTGCTTGTAGCATATTGGTCGGTTTGTTCATTAAATGATGTCGAAACGACCTTATTTGTTGTGCTTTCATCGTTGTTGCGGTCAATACACATGATTTCAATTATGACTGTCATTGTTTGCATCATAACTGTTATCGATCTGCTTTTGTGGAATTACTGTGAACCCGGCTCTAATCTGTAGCTATCGTTTAGAAAATGGTTCAGATTATAAAAGATATAATTATAGGCACGTTTGTACCTCTCTTTTAAAAGATGAAAATCAATATCTGAAATTGTTGGCAAGGTTGCAAAATATCAACAGGAAAGTTTGGGTTAAAGGATGTACTTAGATGAATTTATATATGCGCACACCATTGAAGTATTTTTGCACATCACATAAGTATATCCACTTATCACATAATGTCAAATGGCCACCATATACACTTAATAAAGGTCTTAACACATCATGCATGTATTATGACGAGTGCACATAATATAAAGTTAAATGCACATCGTAAAATGACAAATGCACACCAAATGATAAAAATTGGCGTAATAAAACAGCTTTAGCGTTCCATATGGGATAATTGTCCAATCACGCCACATCTGGTAACTTTTAAATTTCTAGAACTCATATCATTCGCTTCACATTTAGATATTGTTTTTGCTTACAGAAACTTCTTACAGCTGCTGAAAAGGGAAGAGTAGAAGAATTAAAGCTTTGTATTGAGAAAGGAGCAAACGTTGATTATAAAGATGTATGTAAACTATGTCTTATTAGCCATTCTCAATTTTATACATATTAGCAATCATACCACATCTATGTTCTTTATATAAGTTATATTGAAACAATTTTTTTTTTGTAGTACAACAGGTAGATAGTGTCTCATTCGCAATTATTATACACATTTCCTTGATTTATATTTGTTATCGACCAAAGGCAAAAGATAAAAAAAATGAACAAACCTACTCATAAATTAGAAATTAACTTACAACGCGCCGTGGTAAGAAAAGAAAAAGACCACAAACACAAATTATTGGATACAACACACACATAAAAGACTGAAGAATAAGTGACACGAACCTTACCAAAAAAAAACAAAAAAAAACCGAGCAGCTCCTGAAGGGAAAGTATATCTGGAATTGCATGTGACATTCAAAACCACAATGTTAAATGGTATCAACTAATATATACGAATACTATCGTTAGTTTGTTTAGACAAGACATAGACACATCGTAAAGATCCACCAATTCGTGGTGTCCATAAAATTCATGGTGTGATATGTTGAATTGGATAATTCAATACCCTGTTATGTCAATCTTTAAATACACAAAAGTTACAAAACACGTGTTCTACCTTTATGAATAAAGGCAACAGTAGTAAACCGCAGTTCAAAAGTCACAAATCGACATATATATGGCGTTGTCTCCGAAGATAAAGCTCAAAACAACATTGGTGTGTGTGTATAAATCTCATTTCATAAACTGCTTGATAAATGAATTAAGTATTGACAATTCACTTAGAAACTAAACATATACCCCCACGACACTTACCAAAGAAAATATCATAGGTCTGTCCTATTTTCTTTTGAAATTTCAACCAAAGACGAAGAATTGGATCCTTCAACACTCTATTGTATATTTACACTTCATAAGTTTCCTTACAAACAAGGCATATTGATGGGTCTTCCAAATGCATGCTCCATGTAACCTCTTTCTAAATTATCAACATCAATTGAATCAGTAACCATAGCTTGGCTTCAAAAATATTTTGAAACCGCCTATTCTAGAGGTGGCGTGAATAAGATGTGGATACAAAAAAATAATAAGGTCTTTTAGAGTACATACTATCTAAAACTCTTTCATCTTGCAATAGTCTTATAACATCTTACCATTCTACACTTTACATAGGTATTCCCCATTCCAAAATAAAAGAAAAATTGTGAGAGTTGGTATTGCTTTGTTTCATAAAGAAAATGACCGATGTAGATATATGTATCTGGTTTTAGGGTGGCATTTATACTACTTTGTAAAAATGCACTCTGATTAAAAAAAATCACATTATCAAGATATTTTTGGTTATTTTTGGAAGAAGTGTTTTTCAACAAACTCTTAGCATTCCCATTTGAATCAATTGTGTCCTCTTTCTGCCGATTTGTTCTTTTATTCTTTTGAAGCTGACGTCATACACGAATTTCTTAGGATAAGAAAAGAAGAAAGCAATTTTACTTTCCGCTCTCACTAAATAATTTCAAATTTGGTGACTTTGTTGAACGCCTCTATCCAATCGTACTACAGATTAACGATACAACATATACAGTTAATGCTGCCTCATATCACCCCCAGTTTTTTGTGGGGTTTGTGTTGTTTATTCGTTAGTTTTCTATGTTGTAACTTGTATACTATTATTTGTCTGTTTGTCTTTTTATTATTAAGCCATGGTGTTGTCAGTTTATGTTCGATATATGAGTTTCCTCTATGACTTACAGCTTTTAATTGACAACAAGGGTTGGATGAAAATACAACTTTACTACAAAAGAGATAATTTCGGCTTCCCAGTTATGAACTTCCCATTTCTATTGTAAACAGCATTCCAGTAGCTCATACATACGGAATATATGTTTCACAATTGATACGATATTCTCAGTTTTGTATATATATAAAAAAGAAGATTTAGTATGATTGCCAATAAAACAACTCTCCATAAGAGACCAAAATGACACAGAAATTAACAACTATAGGTCAACATACGGCATTCAACAATGAGCAAAGCCCATACTGCATTGTCAGCTATAAAAGGCCCCGAAATGACAAAGTAAAACAATTCCAACGAGAAAACTTACGGCCTTATTTATGTACAAAAAAACCTTGTTATTATGGTATATAATTGTATATTGCCAAGAAACCTTTTTTCCACTGGGATCTCATTTTAATCATCTTATGATTCAGAATCAGAAATACCTGTATTAGTCTTTTTTTCTTACGAATAATAATATTTTATCTGATCTCAATGATTATGCTGAATCTGCACAAATTCATTCATATCTTTATTTCCTCTTTCTAGAGATTAAAACTTAATTTATTAAAACTAAATTGTACTAAATCTATTGATATCATCTTGATTTACGTTGTGTGTTTTTAATTGAGAGTTCTGCTGACGGTTTTGACAGCTCAAAACAAAATATATTGTTTATTTGTTACTTGTAAAGAATAAAATCACAAGTGTGACTGGTAATTTTATTCAATTTAACTTTTGTCTCATGTGATATATCTTTTGTTTAAATTCATACAACGCCATTGAACAAGTTTTATGTTGGTTGTACTATTTCAGTGGAATGGTGGATTTACAGCATTGATGTTGGCTGTCAAGGGAGGACATCTTGATGTTACACGGCTTTTACTTGATAGAGGTTGCAACAAAGACGACACTGACGTATGTTAGATAGTATCTCCTCGGTCTTGATTTGAAATATAAATATCAAAAAGACGATGTTGTATGATGGCCAATGAGAAAATTTCCACAAGGGACCAAATGACACAGAAGTTAACAACTAGTTGTCACAGTTCGGCCTTCAACAATGAGCAAAGCCCACATTACATAGTCAGCTAAAAAGTGCCCCGAAATGACAAAAGTATAACAAAAGAGAAAACTAACGTTTTACTTTATATATTCAATCATTAAGTTTGACTACCCCTCTGGTATCTATGTAAAAATATGAACGACAAGCAAATATGTAAGACAATCACCACTTAAGTACAGGCTCATGACTTAGAACAGGCATATACATCCTAGGCATAGATTACCTTAGCCGTATTTGGCACATTTTTTTTGCATTTTATATCCTCAATGCTTTTCAGCTTTGTAATTGTTTGGCTTTATAACTATTATGATCTGAGCGTCACCGATGAGTCATATGAAGACGAAACGCGCGTCTGGCGTATTAAATTATAATCCTGGTACCTATGATAACTATATACATACGGAATGTGGCCGGTTAAACATGTGAGCGGGATCCAAACCCTACCCTAACCTGTGACAGTGATGTAACAGTACAACATAAGAACTAACTATAAAAATCAGTTGTAAAAGACTGAACTAATCAGATGGATACAAATAAAAATACTACACAGAGGATATAAAGTCAGGTCTATTTTTATATGACCTAAGTCCATTGATGTCAATGTTTCTCAAAATGAGATTTTTTTAACATGTCAGTTCTGATAAAATTTAAGTAATCTCATTACAAACATGTGGTTTATTTATGTAGAATATAGTTATAAGTGTGTTTATATTTAATATACACCATCGTCCAAACTATTAGACACGTTTTAATGCCAGTCGTATTTTTTCAGGTTGGTGGATGGACAGCATTAATGAGAGCTGCAAGTGGAGGACACTTGGAGATCACACGACTCTTACTAGACAGAGGTTGTGACAAAGAGGCCACAATGGTTTGTTATAAATTATCACCCCTGTCGGATCACTTTCCACCTAGCTAAATCAACATGAAATCGTGTTGGTAATAACACAGGTTTAATAGACAAATTTACTAAGTTGAATTGTATAAAGAGTCATCGTGTTTGACTTATCGAATTGTAGTTAATAAAGGCAACAGTATACGCTGTTCAAAAGTCATAAATCTATTGAGAGAAAAAAAATCCTTGTTGCAAACTAAAACCGAGGGAAACACATAAGCTATAGGTTGCACTTTGTAAATACAGCTGTTTCTCAAAACACGCCTCTTTTGGGGAGATCTTGAATATTCATAGAAAATTAATTTTGTTTACATGCTGGTTCCCAGTTGTGCTCTCTGTGTTCCATCTCACAGAGACATAACTTGGGAATGTTACCATTAAATATACACGTGCATATTGTTTTCATTAAAATCTGTGCTAACCTTTAACTCGAGGTAGGGGTAGTTAAGAAAATTAGTGTTAGTTTAAACTCTGAGAAGTTCAAGACATATACACGTTGAAAATATGCTGCACAACCCTATATTTTTACCTTTGAAAAAAATTGTGGTGCATATGAACTTTCAATTCTAGGAAAAGATTTTTTTCAAAACTTCATAGTAAAAGTTGTACAGTTTTAGCCGTATTCACTGCTTAAAACCTGTATTCATTACACTGAATCAAGTTAATGAGACAATTTGTTGCATATATCAACAACCAAGCTGTGTATTCTAGTAACTTATGTAAAACACAAATTCATCTGTGACAGGTCATTTTATTCAGTTTTGGTAACTGACTAATGTGATATTTATTTTATTTATATTCATTACGGAACAAATTTATCTAGTTTATCAGGAAAGTATTGATGTCAATTTCTTTTTCTAGTGGAATGGTGGATTTACAGCATTAATGATGGCTGCCAGGCAAGGACGACTGGATGTTATACGACTCTTACTTGCCAGAGGGTGTAACAAAGAAACCACACATGTATGTAAAACAATACAAACTAATGAGATTTTATTTTTAAAAAAAATGTTCGTAATACTAAAACAACACATTACGAAAAAAGTCAATGTTTGTATAGTTTGATAGAAGTATACAAAATCATTTTAATTGTGTCATTGTACTCAATCCGATAATGTATCATTTCTACATGTTTACTGATTATTTTTTCCATTTTTATTAATCATTACACTGAATAATGTTCAACAGCCATTTTAAGTAGGCGTTACAACTTTCAACATATAATGAATCCATTGACATCGTTATTTTAAAAGCTTTTACTGCAATCGCGGTCTATCTATTCCTGCATACTTTCAATACTTTATCACAGCTTTTGAATTGAGAAAGGATTTAACGTTATTTTTACTTTAACGTTATTACAATGAGTTTTCCCGTTGCTAGTATTGTCAGATTTGCCTTGCTGGTTGCCTAAAAAAGATAATCTCGGGTGTATACGGCAAAACTTTTCAAAATGTATGGTCTGCAATACTCTTTAACTTTCTATTTGTAACTTTTTATTAGTGCGCCACTTGACAAATTTTCATAATACAATGAATAGACCACTTTGAAATTATGTCCTTTACTGTAAAATTTTGTCAATGTTGTGCGCCTTTGTGACGTCATTTACCAGATAGAGGGAATCACCATAGCACTGCTATATTAAAGTTCATCAAGCGACTTTGTGATCATCATTATGCAGGATAAACAATAAATAATATTTGTTTTCTAAGTACATAATCACAGTTACTTAATGATATCAGTGCTTAATATCAATATTAAAACATTCACTAGCCGAACAATTTGTGCAAACAGCATGATCTCTTTTTCAACCGATCACTAAAAATGTGAACAGAAGTGACCAGGCCCTTAATTGCAAGAACAGTGTTCACTAAAACCAAAGTTGTTGACGTAAATGCAACGATATCGAAAATTGTCTGTAAATGTTGACAAACATAACAAGTTTTATTTGATTACTAAATTCTTAGGATCTGTATTAAGGAACGATTTTATATTTTATCAAAAGTAATGTTGAGTTGTACTGTTGAGTTGTACTGTATGAGTTTGACTGTCCCTTTTGGTATCTTTCGTCCCTCTTTTGAAACAATTCTCGATTTACCATGCAGTCACTTTTTCTTTGACTTTGATTTTAATTTGTATACGCATACAATGATTTTGAGATCGGAGTACATGTGTTATTATGACATGACATCGGATACAACTTCATGTTTTTTAAGTATGAAATAGAATATTACTGGTACTTTTATTTAGTTTTTAACAAATATTGGTAGAATTTTGCACAAATCACAATTACTATGTAAAATTGGTTTGACATAATAGTGTTTATTGTTTATTATACAAAAAATTAACATATAGGAATATGGAAAAACAGCATTACATTGGGCTGCTGAGAACGGAAATCTGGAGGTCACAAAATATCTGATAAATCAAGGAAGTAGTCCGTTGACTAAGACACACAAGGTATTACTTTATCTTCTTATCAAACAGCTGAGGTTTCCTGATACTAAATCAAACAGAAGACATTGATATCACGTGACTAAAGTAAAATTAGCAGTTATTTTGATATCACAATGTTCAAGGTTGAGGCAACAGTAATTGAAAAAGCTGTGAAAAGCGGTTATTGGATGTACTTGGTGGGATTGCATCCTTATCTATATATATGGTCACATCATCTGTTGTATTTTTAAGTCTTTTGGTCTAAGGTCATGATAATAACAAGAATCGATTTATTAACACTATCTTATTGTATTGTTTAAAAATATAATGTCTATGAACCAAACGGTTTGCGAGCTTGTTACCAAAAAGGTCATGCACTGAAAAAGGTATTCAAAAACTATTACAAAATATGCGGTTAACATTACCCAATGTATTATTGAAAGCATTTTTTCAGCGTTGGAGTTTTTATTTAATTTCCTTCAAAACATTGCAGTGAATGCTTTTCGCACCAGAGGACAATGGCAGAAGGACGAAGGATACCAGAGGGACAGTCAAACTCATCAATCGAAAATAAACTGACAACGCACATGACGCATTGGCTAAAAATGAAAAAGACAAACAGACAAACAATAGTACACATGACACAACATATAAAACCAAAGAATAAGCAACACGAACCCAACCAAAAACTAGAACATATTTTTGTTATATGTTATGGAAAGTTTATTGATCCCATTACAGGTCATTTTTAATGAAAGGAAACTTATCTTTCTTTTACAGATATAAGTCAAATATACTTTTTTGTATTTCAGGATGAGACTCCCTATGATCTGGCAGCTAAGAATGGGAAAAATGAAGTGATGGACTTTCTCAAGGTACATTATTCATGTTGTTTGTATTAGTTATATTCTACTTGAAGATAGATATTTGACAAAAGGTCTTAAGAGACATGCAGATGTTTTTTATAAACATATATATTCAATACTAAATGTAACCTAGCACTAAACGTAACCATAGAATTCTACGGTCATGTATGGTAATAATGTTATTAGATATTCCTTTCCCTATATATACTTTATTCATTTCTTTTGTTTTCTAGCGGTAATTTGTGTTGCTAACTTTACTCCGAATTCGCAATTTATACTATACAGATTTAGATATTCTGTAAATTATTTGAATGTACCTTTAGTCTGTAATTTTCCATCTTTTGTGAGTAATGACTCAAAGTGCGGCATGGCTTTTATGTCGTGTATTTAATTTTATTTATTTCGTGTTGAAAAATGAAGTTATGTACATACACATACACTTTACATGCATATACAAACCGTTGAATACCAAACTCTGTACTGTATATAGATGACAGTTCTTGTCCATTCGTTTTTTATGCGTTTTGTTATTTGATTTTGCCATGTGATTATGGACCTTCCCAATTGATCTTCCTCTAAGTTCAGTATTTTTGTGATTTTACTTTTTCCTGACATTACTGTATGGAACTGTGTTCCCGTTAAAAGTACAACAAATATCAATAGGCACACAAGGGAAAAAAGAAAAAAACGTAAAACACAATGACCATAAGCAAAAATACTTTTATTATATAATACACAACCTAATCAGACAAAAAAGCTAATTATAAATGTTAATCAGTAAGAGATAAAGAGTTGTTTGTTAGGTTGTGGTGAATAGTTTTCATTTGGTCTTTGTAATTATTGTGTTCTGTTTTAAAGAGACAAATGGTTGTCTATTAACGTATTCACACTTTTGGTATTTATCTGTTACAGTAGTTTGTCCCCAAATGACCTTAGATCTGTTTCGGAATAATCGTCTCGTTATAAACAACAATTCCTTTTCAATTATGATATCCACTTTCCTAAATTATGATTTCGAATGGTACTGCAACTTGTCCAATTTTAATTAATATTAAGGCGAACAATTTGTATCAAAGTGTAAATACGTCTATTAGGTAGATGTTAAGAATTGTCTATTAGATAGACATGAACAGGTGACAGAGGTAAAATATTAGGTAACTTTAAACATTTTTCTGTTAGGTAGAAGTAAAGAGTTGTCTGTTAGATAGAGGTAACTAGTTGTCTGTAAGATAGAGGCAACTAGTTGTATGAAAGGTGCTCGTAAAGAGTTGTCTATTAGATAGACGTAAATAGTTGTCTTTTGGGTAGACACAAATAGTTGTCTATCTAATTGTTGTGAAGAGTTGTAAAAAGTTGATAGAAGATGGAGATAAAGGGTTGCCTATACAATGGAGGGAAGGAGTTGTCTGTTAGATAGATACACAAAAATGTCCAGTATTTGGAGGTTGACAGTAGTCTTTCATTTTTGCTAATATGCTTGCTCTAAATGCCATTGTGTGCTTCTTTGTTACATATTTGTTTGTTTTTATAGTGATAAAGTTTATAATAAAATGTTGGCTGTACCCCTATATTTGACCTTTTTATATATCATAACTGTTTGTTTTGATCGTACATCATTGTAAATATCATGAGTTGCCTGTAGTACAAGTAAACAGTTTTTTTTGTTTGATCGAGGTAAAGGTATACAGCCACTAATTCATGTCGGGTCGGAAAAAAACATACAAGAAAGTAGTACAAATTTACCAATTTAAAACAAAGTAGTTCCCATACATAGCTATTTCTTTGTAAAAAGCGTATATTTGGGTAGTTTTTGTATCCAATGAAAGCTTGGGGACTTGGAATCTCTGTATTTGAATAAAAAAGAAGTATATGAAACTTTGATAGGAGGGCTCATTCGGCCGTTAACGTTGTTCAGGGTTCCGGGTTCCTGGATTTTGTACAATCAAACTACCGGGAATCAGTACGCCCTAAAATGCAATTGAAGGTATGTTGATTTTTCCGCACAGGTCAGGATAAGGTACACTTTGTCTACATAAAGTGACCATTAATTCTTGAAAATGCAGAGCTAAACATAAAAAGCAATGGGGTTATTCGTTAATGCTTTTATACCTAAAATGTTGTCTATTAAATGAAACTAAATTTGTCTGTTAGATGGAAGTAAAGAGTTGTCTTTCAAATAGAGATAAAGAGTTACCTGTTAGCTTGAGGTAAAGAGTTGTTTGTTAGATATAGATACATAGGTGATGTATTAGTTATTGGTTTGGGGTTACCACCTGCTTCCGGTACTGATATGGTTTTTCACTTATACTTGTACTATGCATATTGGTTGCCTTGCAAATGAATCAATTAAGCTTGTACTTCTTAATAATCCGTAGACTTGTGTCTTTTTTATCTGCTTTCACGCTAAAATTCTATTTATAAGTATATTGGGGATCAATATAAAAAAAAGATTTATGACGTAACATTTAACAACCTCTATTAGAGTGCCGCAGCAGACAGAAAAAAATATTTGCAAGTTTATCAGGATATCAAAAGAATTTTGTCTTAAATACAGACGCTAAGGATACTAGAAAAACAAGAAAGCTGAAGTAAGAAACTATGAAGTTTTAAAAATATTGACATTTTCCTAATACATTATTTATATATGTAAAATATAAATTTAGGAATTGTACTCAGTCAATACGTTATATATGGAATTGTTAGATAAGATTGACACTCGGACTACGTCCTCGGTCAATATAATATAAAAAAGGTCCATACATAATATATTAACCTCGTCAACAGTTCATAATTGATAAAAAAAAAATTCAGATATAGGGAATCATTCAATATAGCACATCTCATATATATAGCCACTCAATCTTTCTTATCTCATATCACTTATCACTTAAGTTTGTACCACTGATAATAGTTATCACACAATCTAGTGGTACGAGTCTGTCTGTTAAATAGAGACAAAGGATGTGTTCTCTCTAAATCGACTGATAACTTTTTAACAGTGGTATACTACTGTTGCCTTTATTTAGGTAATCACTTAAGTGTGTTCGTCAAATATATTATGATATAGGTTATAACCAATCTAATTAAAAACCGATCTCTCATCGCTCCTGTTTCTGATATATCGCGTGGGAGATCTAACGAAACCGGCTTTGAGGTCACATGTGAGTGAACTAAAAGTTATGAATTTATAAAGATATGCAAATGAGTTGACGACCTATTAATAAGCCAATCAAAAAAGTTTTATGAATTATTTTGACTGACGATTTCGTCGTAAATAAAATGAGTTACATCCCTTTGCCTTACGTTAAACTTCCAAGATCGTGGAAGACTCAATTTCATTGGTCGAAAAAGACACACCTACGAGGTCACTCACATGTGACCTCAAAGCGGGTTTCGTTAGATCTCCCACGCGACATATCAGAAACAGGAGCGATGAGAGATCGGTTTTTAATTAGATTGGGTTATAACATAATCTTGTACTTATGATATAGTCATACGAATCTTAACGAATATTTACCTAATAAACACCACTATATTAGGAAGTGCAGTTTAACTTTAAGATTGTAAAAAATGGTCACCTTTATCATAAAAACAAATAAAAATATAAAAACATGAGAAAATGTTTACGATTATTCTTAAATCAAATCATATGAAACTTTTTAAAATATAGCCCGTTATAAATATATATGCAGACAGTATTTACACATTCCCCTTCACTGGTTTGCCACGGCATTATCAGTACTTTGATAATTTACATGACTTTATGCTATACAGTGTGACGTGCTTTCAGTCCTCAGTGCACATCAACTGCCTTTTAACCAAATATTTTATATCATACTAACACGTACAGGCCAGCACTGCATTTGTTGGTCACATGTTATTCTATTAAAATTCATATAATATCTCCTTGTCATGTCTGCCCAGTCTTAGTAAGCAATTGCTTAACCGGTTGATTTATTGGTTTTCGGAATAAAGTCTCAGCAACTTCCAATTTAACGAATACTGGAAGCACTATAATTATTATTAATTAGTAAGCAATAGCTCACTGTTCTATTAGTTCTTCTTATCTTTGAGTTATCTTATGTGTATTACAGTAGGGATCAAATATCAGTATTATAAAGAGAGTTTTGACAGAAAAAAAATCTGTAATGACATGAATACAGGTCTAAAATTTTCAATATGTTTTAAAAAAAAACCCACATATATAGTTATTTAAGAGATGAAGGAAATAATTACGCTTAGTATTTTTTTTTCAGACTGTCATGACAAAGAAATCTTCAGAAGCAGATCAAACAAAACATACAACACATAACGAAGGTAAATCTTCTAACAGTATTCTGACTTCAAGTAAAAACAATGTCAAAAATGCATAACTTGTATCTTTCGTGAAAGAATCACAACGGCTGATAAGTAGTTGAACTTAAGATTTTTAATAATTTGTTTTTGTTTCCTTCATGTATATAGTAAAATTCAATAGCGTCTTATCTGTAGCAAATGATACAGATATTGTCTGACAAATGTCTATTCTAATGCAATTATTTGTATCAATGGTTCTGATTGGAAGACAGTTAGCATAACATTCTCTATCTCCTTGTCTGTAATTAAGGAAGCCGACGTTTTGAATTGCTGAATGTATTGACATGTAATTTCTACAATAATACGCCAAGAAAAACTCACATGTTGCACCTAAAAATAAACTTCTTTTTCAAATTTTATTACATTCTGAAGCGGCACAGAAGCCAGAAAACGCACGGTGTTTGTGTTTAACGACGGAAGCATATATATGACGTCACCTAGTGTAGGGACCATATTTTCGAGGATTTTTTTTTTAATAAAGATTTTACACTGAAATAATGATTGAGATTTAATTATGAACTTGTTTTGCATTAGAATAGAGATAACTGTATTGTATTTGAAGCTTTGCGGACGTCCATCGGTAGTTTTACTGTCGCAAATAAAACTAAATTTGCGACAGTAAAACTACCAATGGACGTCCTTAAAGCTTCAAATACAATACGGTTATCTCTTAATTGATCTTCATCCGAATATCATAGTTGAGTGACTGCATACATTATTTGAAAGATATTTTCGAATTTGTGATCTTTTCAAGGTACGAGTTTTATTCCCTAATACAAAAACATATAATTGACAAGGATGAGATGTTGGCAATTCATTAGTCCTTCATGGCTACAATGAACATGATTTTTAAACAACAAATCTGAGGATGTACAGTACAAATAACAGTACATTACCGGCTCAAAATGGCAGATGTGCAATAAAAAAAATTATTCAGGTCAAACTAACATTGTTATTTAATATTCATTTTAAATTTCATACAAATCCAGGAACAATGACTATTCGCATAAGAATCAATCAATTATTCTGTTTCACATTTCATTACCTTTAAACAGATTTCCCAAAAAAGTACTATCACAAAAATACTGAACTCAGAGGAAAATTCAAAATGGAAAGTCCCTAATGAAATGGCAAAATCAAATGATAAATTACATCAAACGAATGGACAAAAACTGTCATATTATTGACTTGGTACAGGAATTTCTGGAATGTTTGGGTAAAATGCAAATTAATAAAGTTTTCAATTTTAATCTTTATGATTTTTTTTAATTTTCAAAATATCTTTATCTATGAGAATGTCTCTCTCTATGATAACATATCTATAACACAAGTCATGATATCATTGTAGATGGTGTAGTTCCTACTGAAATAAGATTAATGGCTGACAAAGGATCTATTGATTTGTACCTCAAACTACTTGAGTCAGGCTCAGAGAAAAAGAGAGACATACGTTTAGTTGTTGTTGGGAAAAAAGGTGCTGGAAAGACATCATTGATTAGAAGATTGTTTGGTGAAGAAATTGAAGGAGTTAGCAGTACAAATGGAATCGAGATTCACAGAATAAAGTGCAAAGCAATGTCTGATGATGGCATATGGAATAAATTAGATAGTATGATCATTATGTTTCAATATTATTTTTCTCTATTTTCTCTTCCATGTACGGTCTTTGGAATAGCGGAATACTACTATTGCCTTTACTTGACCTTATTTATCATAAATATTAATTAACTCTTTACAAAACATATAATTTTTAAGATAGTAAGGCCTTTTCTACCTCAGAAATGGAATACCTTAGCTTTATTTGACAAAACTTTTAGTATTCTTTTGTTCTCAATGCTCTTCAACTTCGTACTTTATTGGTCCTTTTTAATTTGAATCGAGTGTCACTGATGAATCTTTTGTAGATGAAACGCGCGTCTGACGGACAAACGAAATGTCTATTATTGTATCTATGTTATTTTATTTTGAATTTTTAGAAAGCAGGATTAGGATTTTCTGTCAAAACGTAAGTTTAAATATGAACGCCTGTAAACGTTGTCGTCAAGGCTTATGTCAGGTTCAGTGTGTATTACCCCTCTTGACCACCTTTCTGAACACCATATTAATCCATACCGAAACAGACCCGGTCAAAAATAATATTTCCGTGATATACAAACACCGTAAAATGGTTCTAAAGGAACATCGCCATTCAAAAAAAAGAAAAAAACCTAAGCAATAGGGATATAAAATTATCAGTTTTGTCGTAATATTTGGTGAGAGTTTTCAATGTAAAATTGAAATATCTAAATCTCCTAAAGAACTGTTATTGCCGTTCAAATTTAATTAATTTAAAGTTATTTCCTGAAAACATTCAATCATTGCATTATACATACAGGAAGTAAATATAGCAGAGTTACCTTTCTCATTACAGAATAAGACATATAATCAGTTGCAGGAAATATATTTGCAGTCATATTATCATTACATATGGGGTCAGTAAATTCCATATGGAGTGAGATCGAAGCTCGAATCCCCATATGGAATTTACTGATCCAAAGTATACCGTATTACGTAGTACACTATGTAACGAATTTATCTTAGCGACTATCTTAACGTGTGAAATTTAGACTAGCACTTGACATCAAAATGAGCAAGTTTTTAATACTGTTAGCATAAAAAAAACTACTTCCATTGATCCTACAAAAATGATGCCAACATTTTAGGTTTAAATGTGTTTTATGGATTTATTTCCAACTTAATCATCAATTGTCTTCGTCTGTTAAAACCTTTAAGATTTTTTCTCAGTACCGTTTTGGTTTTATAGAGGAACGTAACACCACTACTAGCCGTGTATGAAATAAGCCCCGCCTTCCTTCTGACCTAATATGGAATAGAAAGGGACGTAACACAACCACTAACCGTGTATGAAATAAGCCACCGCCTACCTACTAACCTAATATAAAATATACACGGTATCCACACGGACGCTTTTAACCAATCATTTCCTTAGAAATGTATAGGAGGTAAGAGTTATCCAATGTTATCTTTCTTTGCCGCGCAAAATTGACATTAGTTAAATGACACACTATGGTGGTCTTTCCAATCATGACCATCAGCATTTTTTTTAAAATAAAGAAAAATAATGGGTATTTTTCTTGTTTTTATGTTCTCTACAATCACTGGTGTAATACGAATCAACTTTTTCATGAATATTATTAAATAGTTTTGCGTACTCTATCGTTCAATCGTTTGACCACTCAACTTTGACACTAAAGAATTTGACTTATCACTGGTATTTTACATTCCTCGGTATCTTGACAGTTGTCACATATTGGGCAAGATCTGCCTGCCATTTTGGATCTAGAAGTTGTTCAATCTTGTTGTCTATGCTGGATGTCTTTACTATTGATTATCATTTCCTCATTTTCGCTTTCTTTAATCGCATTAAGAATTTCATTTTTATTTTCTCATGATAGAAAACTATGAAGAAACTGAAACTCACGCAAGACTTTTGAAAGGATACGAGGGACAGCTTCAAGACAAAATTACAGTGGGAGATTCCATACAAACCCAGATAGCAATTACGGACAGCACAGAGCAGCAACAGGCCGAACAAGCAATATTAAAAGCTACAGAACCTCAAATTCAACCTCAATCAGAACCTACGGTAGCCCCGCAGCAGTCAAACGAATCATATGATAAAGCAGTAAGGGATTTTGAGACGATGTTTATCGCTAAATCTAAAGTCAGTGTACATGACAAAGAGGAGTATGCCTCATTTTTAATATGGGATTTTGCAGGAGATGAAAAATTTTACCACACACATCAAACCTTTCTGTCTCAAGATGCAATGTATCTTGTTGTTACAAAACTCAATGACGCTGATGACCCGTATGCACAAGGTAATATTTCAAAGAGATCAACTGGTAAGATTAAAAATAATGTAGAATTATGTTTGACACACTTACACTAACTATTATCCTTTGACAGACTTAATAAATGTTAATTTTATTTAAAATTTTACTTTTTAGTTGTATAAATCTAGTGTCTGCAATATAAGCTGATATGCCAACTGTATTAAAGTTACAAACTGGGCGATTGTTATATATGTTATATATTACAACATGTTGTCCATATTTTGACGATGAATATTTTGAGTGTATGTGATTTTTTTTTATCAGGCTGATATCAGTTGAATTCACACAAAATAAATGAACTCTGTATTTAATAAGGTAAAATAAGGCAACGTTTGTATACCGTCCTTATTTCATTTTTATAAATTTCCTGAATTTTTCGAAAAACTTAGGATTTTCTTACACCCAGGGGTACATTACCTTAGCCGTATTTGACACAACTTTTTGGATTTTCGGGTCCTCAATACTCTTCAACTTTGTATTTGTTTGGCTTTTTAACTGTTTTGATATGAGCGTCACTGATGAGTCTTATGTAGACGAAACGCGCGTCTGGCGTATTGAATTATAATCCTGGTACCTTTGATAACTATCTAAATTATGGGCAGTGTCATGATTAAGGTTCAAATAGTGATTGAAGTTTTTTTGTGAAATAAATTACATTTTCAAACCTTAAATATAAATTATATAAAAGAAAGAAACTTTTTTTTATGACATAAAGACAGAATCTACAGCAAAATGTCACCTTTGATTACTATTTACAGCTGTTTCTATGATCACAAAGAGTTCATCAATTTCTATTTGTTACCTTGACTTATCGATGTTTCTTATCGATTAAAGAAATTTGAACATCGATAAATTAATGTCGCCTAATGTGGCGATCTTAATTAACTTGAATAAATGTTGATATGTAAAATCTATTTTTTTGTAGATTTATTCCGACTATGGATGGATTCGATACATTGCTACAGTAGACTGGAAGAGGACAAGAATAAATCTCATGACAGCAAGGCGACATCAGGTGATATTGATCCACCAGTTGTAATCATTGGCACCTGGAAAGATGCTATGACCTCGGAAGCAGACACGGTATATGATGTATACAAATACTAAAAGAATAAGACACACTGATATTATTTGTTATGATGATTAAATAATCATGTAGCAGAATCGTAATATTATCATGATGATAGCGTTGTAAACGGACATGTAAAAGTTTAAATCGAAGATGCATTTAATTATTCAAGGACATGTTCATGTGATAACTATGAAAAAATAGTATAATCTAGGTTTAAGTTTGATTTACTGCGCATCATTTTGAAGTTTTGTGCAGTCAGAGATGTTATGTTTTATTCGGAAATAACAGAATCCTATAAAAAATCTAAATATCAGATTTTGGATTTTGGAATATTTCATTCAAATCAAAAACCTACACACAGCTAATACTATTGTTTATTTTAGTTGTATAATTGTATATCATCTTTTTGAAAATCAAAATTTCAGGAGAATATTTAATTTATACAATGATATAGTATCATTCATGTACCTTCCTATTTTATTCAATCTTTCGCCTTATGTCTTCATACTTTCAATATAAAATTCAATAATGATCAGTTAGCAGGCGAATCATCTCTTCATTAGATATACATACTAGATATGTAGTATTCAAACACAGATATAATGTATTATTTATTCATCGTTTGTTATTGTAATTTTTTTTTAAATATAAGTTATGATAAAAAAATCCATCTGTTCAATATTCTACTTTGAACACCCAGCAATAGAAAACCTCACAAAATACCAAACCTTAATAGTACGTTTTGTAGGTTGAGGAAGCATGCAGAGAAAAACTTTTACTATACACCGAGCATCTGGCAGATGATGAACGTGGACATATAAGGTTTGAGTATTTCATTTCCAACAAAGACGATGAACGCAGTGTATTCGCGAAAATACGACAAAACATTTTAAATTTTGCTAGAGGAATGAGGACCTGGAATAAAGAGTATCCGTTAAAATTCATTCAACTTGAACAACGACTTCAAGAAAAGAAGAAAGAGTTACCAATTATTTCCTATCAGGAAATGAAAAACATTTCTTCTGATACACCAAAGCCATTAAGTGAGGAAGAACTGATATTATTTCTGGAATTTCACCATGAACTCAGAGCTTTAGTTTATTTCAAGGATTTGTCCGAATATATCATTTTAGATACACAATGGTTGTCTGATGCTTTTCGATGTATTGTAACAGCACAGAAATTTCGAATTAATATCAGAAATCAAAAGGAATGGAACAATTTTTTTCAAAGAGGCAAATTAGATAATGCGGTTATAGAAGATATATTTAAAAATGAATCAACAATTTTGTATGAGCATAAAGACTATATCTTGAACGCTATGGAAAAATTTGATATAATTATACATCCAAACAAGCCAGAGGGTGCTGTTGAAAACCCATGCTTTTATGTTCCTTGTATGATTAAAGCAGAATGTCAGTGTGACATCTACCAAATGTTTAAAGTGCCAGAAGATACTCGTCATAGGTCTACCTGGTTGTGTTTTAAATTCAGGTTTCTACCACCACATCTTAAGAATCATTTGATTGCATCTCTATGCCGGAGGTATACTATAGCACAAGTGGGTATATCAAATCAGAAGAAAATGCAGATTGCTCTTTTTAGGAACATTGTGGTCTTTGAGTTACAAAAGACGAAATTAAGAAAACTGCTTGTAACGACATGTCCAAATGCAATTCAGATTCAAGTTTTAGAATTTGGAAAAGGTATTGAACAAGGGTTGTTCAAGGACATCGCTGACTTTGTTGAGATGGAATTAGAAAAGATAATACATACAAGATTCAAGATGTCAAATGTTACATTTGAGAAAAAGTGGGAATGTGGTCTTACAAAACCAGAGTTTGTAACAGGTATCAATGATTTTGGTGAAGAGCAGATAACAGAATATTACTGTGAAACATGCATTAAAAGCCATAAATTCATAGATGAATGGTCAGATTTACAAACAAAACCTTTGTGCGTAAGTCAACAATTGTAATCCATATTGAAACAAATTTGTTTGCCATTATCTGGTCTCATTGGATAATCTTTCAAAGTGACACAAATTTATATCAAAAAAATTACAAAAATACTGAACTCCGCGAAAAATTCAATCGGAAGGTCCCTAATCACATAGCAAAATCAAATGACAAATCATGGCAAAATTAAATGACAAAACACATCAAACAAATGGACAACGTTAACAACTGTCATATTCCTGACTTGGTAGAGGCGTTTTCAAATGTAGAAAATGGTGGATTGAACCTGGTTTATAGCGCTAAACCTCTCACTTGTACGACAGTCTCTTGAGGGAATAGCCACACACGTTTAGAGTTACATGTAGGTTGAGGGGAGACATAGACGGTAATAAATTAAAAAGTATTGCTAATCAACTTTGATATTTAAAAAAAGGACACAAAATGACCGTGCCTAATAAATTAAACTCTTCCCTGGAGAAAACTATTGATTCATAATTAATTTTGTGAACGATGTTTGTGCGCAAGAGGAATAATCCATACATGTTTTACTGGTTTAAAGATTTACAATTGTACATATAAGCATTGCAGACATCGGTTTACATTGAAATACCGGATCTAGTTAACTATTTTATCTTTATATCATTTTAGTTGCTGCAGTGCTCTGAAGATGCTCAACACTCAAATCCTCATCCAGAGACGTCCAGTAAGAAAAACGCATTTTCCACGAAGGTACAATAAATGTAACAAACTATGATTGATATTTTTTACAAACCTATGTTCATGATGCTGCAGTAAATTAATAAATATAAAGATTACTTACACTTAAGATCAAATATTCACTTTTCAAATAGCTAACAGGTTAAAGTTAATGACTCCTTTTGTAGCCATGTATGACATTTTCAAACTGCAATAGTCATGATAGTATAGAAACAGCAAAGAAAATAAGTAAAAGAGATGTTGTGAATATTCTAAGTGAAACGTCGTGCCAATCGTTATTAGTCATTGTTTCTTTCCATTTAATTTAATAAAGTTTCAAATTTGTGGCAAATGAAACCAATAACTTTGTACAAAAAGTCGTACACATCCTTTGAATAAAGTCACTTAGGTCAAGCGCACTATAAAAGGTGTACCTGAATTGGTCCATATTTATATTTATTTTAACTTATATCTAAATTTATAAACTTGTTTTAATAAATGATCTATCAAGTACCAACCTGCCAAATATAAGAGTATAAGGGGAAGGGGAAACGCTGTTGATTATCTATAAAATATGCATATGTTTAGCTTTGAATCAGCACAGGGTTACATAATCCTTAAAGCACTTTTTGAGACAGAGCTCTTGACCTTGTTCACTTGTGCCTTCATATATTTTTTTAGAATGGTACTGCATTCATTACATGTATTGATTTCAAAAAAGCTCTCTGACAAACAAAAATGGTTTGTTGTTATAATGTCACGGTTCTTTGACTTCGGGATATACATTTTTATCGTATTAAAATGTGAACTTAAGATCTTCAAGCCATTAAACTGTCTTCAGAGAACTTACTTAGAAATAATTAGAACTCAGAAAACAAATTATCACTGAACTGGTATATATATTTGTTTAGGGGCCAACTGAAGGACGCCTCCGGGTGCGGGAATTTCTCGCTGCATTGAAGACCTGTTGGTGACCTTCTGATGTTGTCTGCTCTATGGTCGGGTTGTTGTCTCTTTGACACATTCCCCATTTCCATTCTCAATTTTAGGATTAAAATATTAATACTAAATGATTGATAAGGTCTAATTGGTATTTTTGATAAAGGTTTCCTTATGTCGACATGTATTATTTCAGATCGTTTGTATATGTAATGTGTAACATCAATTCAGATTATACTTGCTTATTCCTTTGTCTTTTAAACTTAAGTCTCATGTGAGTAGATATTTTTTTTCTGTTATTCTTTCAATTTTACTTGAATGGGTCGATACCAACGATATTATCAGCTCAGATCAATGTTTGGGGAACCATCAGTCGTAAATCAATGCTATTTGTTATGAAGTTACACTAGAATAAGCATATTCAATTCCATGAAAATTGTTTGGCCCCGACCCCTCAGTCATGATGACCTAAAACTTTTGTTCAGTTTATATATATTATAATGTGATTATGTCAGTTGATGGCAAACCATTATTGGTATCCTTTAGAGGTATGTTAATGATATTTAGTATCATGTTGTGGAAGGTTGGCAAATCTCATTTCAATGAAGATTATTTGGTATTGCTCCGGCCTCCTCAGTCATGATCTATGACTGTGAAACATTTGCTTAGTTTTCATGTTTTGGTTAGTGATTAGTTAAGTTTATTGGTATCCTTAAATGTTATGTCAATGATATTTGGTATGTTGTTGTATTTGCATCGGTACATTACATTTTCATGAAAATGATTTTGCCTTGTTCTTTTAGTAATGTTGAATTAATTTTGAATATTTGCAGAACTTACATGTTTTGAGAAAATAAGTTTTGCTATTTTAATTTCAACATATACATTTAACCATCAAATAAGCAATAAGACGAGACATATATCTATGTTATAACAGTTAAATAAATTTATAATGTATATACAAAGTTGACCGTACATGGATTTGGTTATTAATTTTAGGACTTGCTTGGTCATACATGTATACCGTCTCATATGTTTCGTTTCGTTTCGTATACATTAATGACTATCAAATACTAGTATTAAGCTATGAGAAATCCTGATGAAGGTAAATAACCAATAATGCTCAAGACGAAAACATTGTTTTAATTGTTATTTTCATTTATTATGTAAACAAACATTCATATTTTAAACTACGAAAGCAGAACCCACATATATTATAGTATGCATTAGGTAAACACATCCAATTTTGATTTACAACAAATGATAAACTTTGTAGGTACGTTGCATTGTCCAAGGCGGCATGCGAGCAATTTCAAATGTAGCTGAAGAGTCAACTAGAACTAGCAGTTTGACTGGGGTATGTAGATAAAAATAGAGCCAACATTTAAAGCTATTTTAAAGATCTTCTCAGAGCCTCCAGTTTTTTGTGATATTTCATGGTTTATTTAACGTTGACTAAACTGTAGATCCTTTGTGCAAGCTTTGATTTGGGATCTACAAATCCTCTGATATATTTTCTGTTATGTTGGGTATCCTCTGGTTTTGTCAAGTCAATTCACAGTTTCAAAAGTTTAGATGCTTGAATCGCCTGATTCATGGAAAAAGGATTTGTATTTTAAGCAAATTAGGTTTGTTAAGATGACAGAAAAAAAGATGATGATGATGATGATTAACATTCGTGTAATCCCAAACTAAGGAAAACATAATAGGTCCCAGGTTTAATGAATCCACATTAGGTAAATTTATATATTGCAACAAAATACCTTATCTGCTTTAACCAGGTAACCACGTTACAAAACCTTCTACTTAAGCACATTGTAAATAAATATTCTATTCTGAAAATCAATTGAAACACAATTGAACTAATTTGTTTGTTTTTAAACCAAATTGACAACATGCTTGGTAATGCTTATTGAATAATAATTAAAAAAAAAGGAAATATGTGTTTGTAACATTTGAACAAAAATTGTAACCAAATCATTGGTGTTTAAAATTCAAAATCAGACAGTTTAGTTGTCAGCAAGTGAATAGTCAGTGTTGACTCTCTCTGGACACAATTGAAAATGTTTGTTGTAAAAATACTGAAGAAGACGGTGTCTGTAGTGAAGAAATGAAAGATTAATATTTTTAATGTTATATCTAATGATAGTATATGCAAAAAGTAACTAACAAGGTAGCTGGAGTGTTTTATAAAAGACTTATTGGTCAGTGTACTTTCAAATATCAAATCTTGAGGTCACGGACCTTAATTTTCCTTGAAATAGTAGAAGTAAACGAATTCACATTTATTTCATATCGGTTATGTAAGGCAAACTTCATTTTGGCACTATTAAGGAATCTTTATTTTATACCACATTATTACAAAAAAAGGTAAAAAAAAAGATGCTTTTTTATCTTTGCGCCGCCAAAAACGAGGTCCATGTCCCATGATATATTTAGAAGGTAATACATTATAGGTATACAACACATGATCAGCTTCATAGTTTTTAACTTTCTATTCCACTTTGTAATATCCTCTAACTCGGACATTTTTTACGGTACCATTTTGATTTATTATGTATTAATAAATGTAATGTAAGTCGATTTCTTTGATGACAATTGCTCAATCTTTGTTGTTTTATGGGATTTCTGGCATGTTTGGTATAGCGAGTTTTGTCTTTCGGTATATTCTTCCTAATTTGATGTTGATATCGTCTTACTTGAAAGATAATTTAACTAAGGTTTATATATCTTTCGATCAACTTTTTGTAATTCAATTTTCAAGGATGTTGATCTGTGTTCTGTTTTTACTGCAAGTACCGTTTCGCTGATTTGACCATGTTTAAACACATCATTTCTAATTACTCAAATTATTTATCAGAGTACAGTTTTCTTTCTCTAGAGATTTAACATCACTTTTGTTTATATTCTTCATTTTTTAAGTTAACAAAGGAGGAGATGAACTTTGCAAAGATGGGGATGATTGTGCTGAATATTCTTGCTGATGTTTTATATGATCTATTGAGTCCAGATAAACCTCATCTGCCTCCTAGGAGTGAGTGTGATATAACGTACTTGTACAAGGCTCACATAAATCTTAATAAGAACATTCCTAGTAATAGGTGGGGAGGAACATGGCAGAATATGCTGATAACAGACATAGCTATTGGAGATGATATAGAACGCATACGACTTACAAGGAATGACTTACAACACTCGAGGACTTTCACACTCGATGATCAATGTTTTAATGATTTATATGTTATAATAGTTGATCTAGTAAAACGATTTGATTTACATAACAAACCAGCAAGGATGTATACAGACCGAATAAAAGAAATTATGTCCAAAACAGTTTCTGAAGGGGACGCAAAATGTATTAAGCAACAGCTTATAAGTGAATTAAAATTAGGTAAATTAACTTTTATGTGATAGATATCTATAATATCAAATGGCAAGGAGGTACTATTTGTATTGAATTATAATAACGATTAATGATACAAAACTTGGGACGCCACCAGTTGCGCTCGAATAAAAATATTTGCTTGGAATTCAAAATCAATTACAAATTTAAGGAAGAGCAAAAGATAAAAGAGTGACAGTCAAACTCATAGATAGAAAATAAAATGAAACCTTCATGGCTAAAAAAAAAAACAAAAAACAAACAGACAAATAATAGTACACAAGAAACAACATATAATACTAAAGACTAAGCAACACGAACCCCACCAAAAACTGGGGTGATCTCAGGTGCTCCGTAAGATAAGCATGTCCTGCTCCACATTTGGCACCTGTCGTGTTGCTCATATAATTACAATCCTGTACATAGACTAAAAAGGTAAAAAAGGGGAAGGGATTGAAGAATATTATCAAATTGAAAATTCCGAAATGTTGTGCCTAATATGGCTAAGGCAATATATCCCTGCAGTAGAATAAACTAAGTATTTTGAATATTTAAACTGTTATCTTTGTAAACATGTTTATTACAGTCAGCATTCAACAGTCAAATTAAATGCCTGATTACGGTTTTGATCCTGATTTCACGGATCATTGATCATTATAATGTGAAAATTTTAGCATGCATAATGTCCTGCCAACCTATCAGTCTGTTAAATAGAATTTGAACAGTAATTTGTATAATTCGTGTATGCATTGATAATTTTTACTTTTTACTTAACTTTCAGAAATGGCAATTGATATTGAAATTGAACAACAATGAATATCACCAAAATAGAACATCAACTCGTAATCACCATTGTATGAAGGCACTTGAAGGCATGCAACTGTTATAGCTGAAAATGACGTACTTTAGTCAGTGTACCAATTAAAAAAGTGCAAACCCAAAATAATGAAAACCGAAGATGTTTTATTCCTACACAGGTGTTTCCAAAAGTGACATAAAATCAAAATATGAACACATGTTGAAATATCTGATACCATTTTAATGAAGCTGAAATATGTTTTTTAAGTTCAGATAGAACCTCTTGTAAAATTGTGGACCTCTTTTATACTTCTTTCATAAATTACAATGTAAATGTTACAAAATGATTAAAGCGTAAGTCGTTTAAAACTTTAGATTTACAAAACAAAAGTTGAATAAGTATTATTTACCGGAAGGATAAGTTTTAGTTTTGAAAGTTACCCCATTATCAAAACATCACATTCGACAATCTCACTTATAATTCACATGGTCCATCATTCTGTGTTGAAATTTAATTAACTTCTGCAACAAAATTCCCGAACTTTACTTATCAAAGTGGTGTATTAGCAGACGAACGACTGAACTTGACACTACATAAGGTATCGTCCGCGTTTTTTTTTTCAACATAAAAAACTCATCGTTTTGTAACAAAATAACTTCAAATAAGTATGTTAAGCCATGCATCAACCCCATTTCCCATTTTTTCTGTCCCTAACTGAAGAAAAGCTGAAATGATACGGACCAATTATCGTTTTAAATTATCCTAGTTCTTTACATAGCTGCCTAATGATTATATGTGATGATATTTAGTTTTGACATGATGTCTGTGTAATGTGGTACTGTGTATTAACACTAATTATTAAACCTCAGTGTGTGTTTTCTATATAAAAAAATAATGAAATAGTTGTGCTATTTCATTTAACAGACTATTTGCCAGTCAATAGTTTCAAAGACTATACCCCGGTTTATAGTTTTATTATCATATTTTCCGTACTTGTTATGCCCCACCTACGATAGCAGAGGGGCATTATGTTTTCTGGTCTGTGTGTCCGTTCGTCCGTTCGTTCGTCCGTCCGTCTGTCCCGCTTCAGGTTAAAGTTTTTGGTCAAGGTAGTTTTTGATGAAGTTGAAGTCCAACCAACTTGAAACTTAGTACACATGTTCCTTATGATATGATCTTTCTAATTTTAAAGCCAAATTAATCTTTTGACACCAATTTCACGGTCCGCTGAACATAGAAAATGAAAGTGCATGTTTCAGGTTAAAGTTTTTGGTCAAGGTAGTTTTTGATGAAGTTGAAGTCCAATCAACTTGAAACATGTCCGCTATGATATTATCTTTCTAATTTTAATGCCTAATTATATTTTTTATCCAATTTCACGGTCCATTGAACATGGAAAATGATAGTGCGAGTGGAGCATCCATATACTTTGGACACATTCTTGTTCATGCTGATTTTTCATTGGACAATAATGACGTCATTACCTATTCTGCTTGGATTTTGTGTGCTTGGCAACGTCAAACTCTAACATCGTAAACGATATAATATGTTTGTGTCGACCGTTATTTCACGTACAAGCTAAGACAGAATTATGAAAGAAAATGAAAATCTTTGCGTCGCATTTTTTAAAGATCTAAAATATGGTATTTATAATATGAGTCTGTCGTCGTCTCCTAGATCTGTATTTGCATTTGGTGTACTTCAGCTAGAATTTATTATATACACGGAAAGATTAACACAAGTATTCCTAGTCTGAATTAATGAAATATTTACAAATACAATACGGACTATGAAAAACGAACGTATAGTTCATCTTGTGTATGTCAGGTTATGTGACATTTTTCTTTTCTTTCAGATGATATACGTACACTTTTAGAAAGTTAGTTAACTTGGAATAGTAACACTTAATGATTAAGTTGTTCTGTATAATAAAACACATAATAGACTTCACCTATTACCCTTACACCCAGTCAATAGGTGTATATTAAGTCTCTAGCAAAACAGCATACATGCATATTCTCGTTATTGATATGATCTTTATTTGGACCCCAGAAAGTAAAGAGCGTGCCGTATGAAATGTTTAAAAAACCCAAAAGTATAAACACCTGACCAGGACTGGAGTATTCAACTTTGTGAGTGTAATGCAGCAATTTTTGCGTTATTTGCAAAAATGTGTGTAGCTCCATGCATTACATTGCATTATTTTTTTCACATGTTATATGTTAAATAGATTGTTGGAGATTTAAAAAGAGCAAAACTTAAGATAGAGAAGACGTTACTAAGTTGAAAAACTTGAGTTTAATCCATTTGTCTTTTTTGAACAATAAAATATGTTTAAACTAAACAAAAATTTAAGATTTACTAAGTAAAATAAAGTGGTATAAATACTCGAATTACCAAATAACAATACAACACAGTATATATGATTGATAAGATAAGATAAGATAAGAAAACTAAGTACAAATAAGCAACACAAGCTCTAATGAGCTTTTGACCGAATATAAAAACATATAGATAACATAAAAACAGTGCATTTTGACATATAAAACAACCTGTAATACAAAGTCGAAATCTCACATACATAGCATGCAATAAAAATAAGCAACAATTTTTCGAATGAAGTAAAAACATGCTAGACCAGAGAAACCAAAAGCACCATAAATAATAAGCAGCTCAAGAATTATCTGAAAGCAGAACGGCGACATTCCAAACCGTTCCAGGACTGAACAAGACTTTTAAAATGTGAAAAACTATTTTCAGTCCTGAAATGGTGTGGAAGGCTGTTCCATAAAGTAGCTGCAGCAAATTTGAACGTTTTTTTAACCGTAACGGATTAAATTTACCTGTGGAATTTCAAGAATATTTACATACCTGAAAGAATATTTAGATTTTTTGACATTCACCAAATTTTGTAAGCACGCAGGAGCTATATTGTTTATAATTTTTAAAAGTTTCTAGAGCCATTGTTCTTATCCGTCTGATCTGCAAGGAGGGCACCCTAGCTTTAAGTAAGAGGTCCTCGTAGGAGCTGGTAAAATCCTCATATACAAAACGGAGTGCTCTTTATTGCACCTTTTCTAGTTTTCTCAGTGCAAAAAAGCCATGCCAAAGGGCAACAATTAAAATTACTAAGAACAAAAGTATGAAATATAGTTAGTTTACTAAGTCTATTAATAACTGAGCCTAAACGTTTTAAAACATTTAATTGCTGTGATGCCTTCCTACAGATTGAGCTGATATGAACATAAAAATTTAGCTGGTAGTCTATTTCAATGCCTAATAATTTTACTGTTTTTTCACGTGAAAGATTCGAATTTTGAATATGTATAGATGGGTACTTTTCAACGTTTGTTTTTGCAAACAGCCAAAACTTGAAATTTGTCAGGATTTGCTTGCAATTTATTCACCCAGAACCACTAAATAATTATTTTTGAATCAGATTCCAAAGTTGAAATTAACAAATCGAAATCTTGAGTACAGAAAGACAAAGTATTGTCATCTGCATAGTTATATAAACTACAATTTTTAACAAAAAGAAAAATATCATCTATAAATATGTTAAACAACAATGGTCATAGTATAGAACCCTGTGGTACGCCTTTATGGATGTCTTTTTTTTATTTTATTTTCTTTCATACATTTTTCTGCATAAAAAGATTCATATTCTAAAAGCATTTCTGTTAAAGTGTCCCATTGTTGTTTAAATATCAATGAATATTTTGTCATCATTAGATAACAGATAATTGAACATTGTCATCAAACGCCAATTTGTTTGTTTTACTGTCAATACTTCCACCTTTTTGACACTTGCTCATAAATTAAACTATGTTGGAAATAAATATTTGGAAAGACATATTTATCTATAAAATTCAATTTAACATTAACATGATAGAGTTAAAATAAGTATTAAACCTTTAAATCTCTAACTTTGTTAAAAAAAAGATGTAAAAGTCGTATTGAATAGATATGCGAAAGATACTAAAGGGACATTCAAACTCATAGATAAGAAACAAATTTACAGCACCATGGCTAAAATAGAAAAAAAAGACTTTTTAATTGTTATTCAATGCATTACTTTGCAAAAGTGTTAGTAGTTTTAATGTATAACTTTGATTAATGCATGAAATTGTAACTGTTATTAAATAGATATAAGAAGATGTGGTATGAGTGCCAATGAGACCACCCTTCAGCCAAGTCACAATTTATAAAAGTAAACAATCATAGGTCAAAGAATAGATTTCAACACGGAGCCTTGGCTCACTCCCCACAGCAAGCTATAAAGGGCCCAAAAATTTACTAGTGTAAAACCATTCAAACGGGGAGTACATGACATTACCCTCATGTTTATATGGTATTCGTGTTTCACAGTTTTTGTCTCAGAAGACTATCGGATGATTTTAAGGGTCATAACCTTTATCAGTACACTGGATGTATCAAAATATGCCAGCAGTTGTTCATGAAATTGACAATTTGCGGAATGTGGAAGACACTCAAAGGGGAATTTCGTTGACCAAAAGAATGAAAATTTATTTCTTAATCATTAGAGAAACAGATGATTACATAGTTATTTGTAGATTATCGGATTTATCTAATCGAGATAGTAAAATTATCAATTCTAAAGTCCGAGCCTAGGCGAGGATTTTAAAATTTATAATTTGACTATCGAGATTGTATCTGGTATCCATGTATGAATCTATATTTATGAAATTGTTTATGTTCTTGTAATATCCTACAAAGATATATGATTCATTTGTATCTTTGATGCAATCTATAGTTAATGAGGTAAATCATATTAGTACAACTCAACAATTTAAATAAAGATCATCAAATATGTAACACACACCCTACAAACCAAACAAGCATAGACAATGTTCTGGACAGCACAAACATATGCTTGTGCAATTTTGTCCAACTTATTCTTGTTAGATAAAAGAACAAACTAAACAATGACTGAGTAATGTATAGAGAAACACATAATTCAATAACTTAACGGGTAAAGGACTGGAGTTGTTCGTTTCTTATATGAATGATTCATTTAAGTTGATGTCTTATTGTAATTGGTTAATATTTTGTGTGCATTTACACTACATATCTTGGAAAACAACATCTTTAACTCATTTAACCAGTCTTTGTTCTGTGTTGGTATTTTTTACTTAATTAGTAAATTGTTATTCTGATCGCAAAATTATTAAAGTAGTACATATAAAAAATTAAGGGGTATTTGAAAGTTGTTTGTTTTATATATTGCATTACTTGCATCAGTCAGTACCTTGTCTGATAATTCAATAAACGTAAAACAAGAGATGCTCCATATTTAAGCAACTTTTCAGTAAATTTCGCCCTTATTCCTTAAAAATTTGCAATTCACTTTCGCTTCCATTTATACCGTGTATGCCATATACGCATCAAAATGATTTGTCCATGTCTAGTACATTGATTGTCTTTATTGAGCAATTCGTATGATAAATATTCAGTAAAATTAAATTTATAAGCTATTTTTAAATTTGAAATATACTATCAATATTGATATAGATATGACTTTATTTAAAAGGATTTACCTTGGGTTGCATCATTATTATATAAACTCATCGTAGTGTCTTTGAAAAGAAGCTTGAAGATTTGAATCACGGAAAGTTTATATCAAAGTAGCTTAAATTTTTCAATTGATTGTTTTATATATATATATTCACCTTTCCCTTTTAAATATTTGAGGTACGTTTTTACCATCATAAGTATATACCATAAATGTCCTATTAGCACAAAAAGTATTCTTTCGTTCATGACCTATGCTCATTTTAACAATATCATAACATGGTTAAACTACATTGGGAATGATTTTGTAACCGTTTATTTAAATTAATACATTTAATGCCTCATGAAACTTGTATGAGAAATATTCTGAAGACACATCATAAGGTATTTAAAGATCTGAAATTTCCCATTAATTTAAATATAGATATGGGTTTTCCATGGGCTTTTGTGTTTATCAGTTGATGCATAATCACATATTTGCAGGTTTCTTGAATACAAATGAAAAGTTATTTAAACTATTAATGAATGTCATTCTCAATTAAAAGTATCTCATGAGTCCGTTTATCGAATTTACGAATAATAAGTTTTAAAATAAATGTGATCTGTGTTGTAACATTTGTAAATGTTTTCATGAATGTGACCTACCGAATTAGACTATTTACCGGATTTGTTATCACATAAGCAATACGCCGGGTGCCACATGTGGAGCAGGATCTGCTTACCCTTCCGGAGCACCTGAGATCACCCTTAGTTTTTGGTGGGGTTCGTGTTGTTCATTCTTTAGTTTTCTATGTTGTGTCATGTGTACTATATTGTTTGTCTGTTTGTCTTTTTCATTTTTAGCCATGGCGTTGTCAGTTTATTTCAGATTTCTTAGTTTGACTGTCCCTTTGGTATCTTTTGTCACTCTTTTGAAATGTCAGTGCTCGTTTTTTTCTTAAAAGAAATTAATCGTGTAGTCCTATTACGAAGATGTAAGCTCACGCTTACTTTGACTAAATTGAGACCCCCTCCTAACCACATACTCCATCCGACTCTCCAACACATACAGATTATTGTCCTAAATTTATATTCCGTCATTCTATGCTTATAATATATTGTCAAGAACTGATTATTTAACAATCAAAGTTAGGAGTGGTAGATACATTCCCCTTTGTACAAGCCCCATAAGATACCAAAACTCTGTTACAAAACAACAAGAGCGAATTAAAAATAAATCTTCGTATCTTACACTCCCATAACAGAGCGAATATTCAGAATGTATGACGTTATTGGCGAAAATATTGATACTGAAAGTGATGCGTAAGATTTTAAAGTGTGATTTAAAATCATAAAACGAAGTGAAACAGTGAAGGCCTTGGCTCAAAACTGATAAAACGAAATCATGTCAAACAACAGTATTCCAAAACACATGAACGCAGGCTAAAGATTGCGCAACACGAATCTTCACCGACAATTAAAGTGAACTGATTTGTTCAAAAAGGTAAGCAGATTCTGCTCCATCGTGTTGCTCATGGACAAATTTGGTGATAAGTATCATATGGTGATTTCAGATTCTCAAAAAGACGGAATTGTGATTCCAATCTCTCTGTTCAAATGTTGCAAAATAGCAAATATAAGGTCGACCTTTGTGTAAATAAGGATACATAAAGATTGACCTAAAAGAACTAACTAGATTTTTATGTAATGAGTGTGATGAATAATATGAAAATATATGCTATTTAAAGATTCTGAAAGCAATTATCTGTCGAAATATAAATTTTCAAAAAGTTATCATGGTTATTGCGCAGTTAAAAATTGTTTACTACGTGTTATTTTCAGACACAACTAATCGATTGATTGCATCATTATTATATTAGTGCTTATTTGATTCCCTGTGATAATAATTTAATAATAGATGTTATTAACGATTATATAAAAAAAATGACAGCAATTGTAAACCTGTCAGTTATATCTTTAAAGGATGAAGTGGTCTGATACGGTAAGGAATAAATCCGACAATACATTTCAGCTCCAAATGTTTGTTTTGTCTTATAGATAAACCCATCATAGATGATCTTTATGATTGAATAAAATTGCAATTGTTCAACTGAACAGTTCATATTTCATCAAAATTGTCAAGAATTAAGTGGAATGAGACGGTAAACCCAACTTTACACTTCAGTAATAAATGGTATATATATTTTTTGGCATATGTTGAATAGATTATCCAGCAGGTAGAAGATACTAGAAAAATCACTTCTCATTTTCTGTTATATATTTGATTTATTTCAGTTTCGTTTCGTTGTCTGATATAAGTTGAATTACCTTTGTTTCACTTTCAATGGTGACCATTATTTTTCCTTAAATAAATCAATATGCACGATATCATATCAGGGTTATTGCGCAGATTTTTTTTCTACTAAGTGTTATATTTAGACAAAATTAATCTTTGATTGCATCATTATTATATTAGTGTGTATGTTTCCCTTTGATAAAAATGTTAATAATAGACTTTATTAAACTTTTAGTATAAAAAATAAAAAGCGATTGTATACCTGTCAGATCATATTTGGAAACTATGAAGTGGACAGATACGGTAAGAAATAAATCCGACTACATTTCAGCTCCAAAACGTTATGTTTTTTTTTAATACATTGACGATTATACCAGCAGGTAAAATATTTAGTTTACATTAAAAGGTCTACATTCATGTTTTTTTTATCTTTATTTTTTGTCACTTTTATTATTTTGTCTGCTATTAACATGATCAATGAAAATTCAAAATGTGTCATTATGTAAATCAGCAGATATGAATACACAAGAGTGCTAAAACCCTTGACTCTTCAACCAGGTTTACAAATGTAGGAACGACTAATACAATAATGATTGCGCGGTTTAAAAATTGTGTCGGAAGTGGGGTTTTTTTATTAGATAAACATCATATTTGTTTGCATTATTTAATAATATCATTTATTAATTGTAAGCATTATTAAACGTTCTATAAGAACAACAAAACTGCACTTTTTTAACTGGCCAGTTCATATTAGTTCAAAATTGGAAAGGATACAGTGGACAGATACGGTAAGGATAAAGCTTGACTTTACACTTCAGGAACAAATGGTTAATTTGAATTTTTTTCTTGCTTATTTGGATTGAGCAGGTAGAATATGCAGGTAAATTCAATAGTCTTATTCAGTTATATAAATGAATTATCTGATTTGTTTTTCATTTTCTGAAATAAATGAATTATCCAGAACTGTTATTACTCGATATCAAAAACATGCTAGTGGTTTTGAAAATTCAATACAATATATCCGTGATCATCAGTATCATGTAAAGTGCATGACGAGCAACTCTATTTACTCGCAATAACATATTTGTAGGACAAATTTTATTTCATATGTTCTACTTTTTTTTTTAGGAAATCCTTTGTTCACATTGTACCAAACCAATCAGAAAGTGCAAGAAGAAAAAACAAGTCTGGAAACAATTACTTAACAACAGTCATAATGCTTGGCTGCTAAGAAAAACAAGGGATGTTCCCAATACGTATGGTCTTTACTGTATTAGTACTAACGACGAGGACGAAATTCTGTACATTGGATACTCCAACCGCAGTGTTCGAACGAGATTATTGGTGAGTTTTCTAAATTCATGAAATTGGAATGAAAATACAATGTTTCCTATATTCCTATGAATTTTACTAACTAGTTTCTATTGGAGTATTGGTACTTACCATTTAATTTTAGTATTTTGTTATTCGATATATTTCTTTTAATTGCCAGACATTGCTATTTGATTAAATATTTGACCGTTCAATATAATCAGGAACCAATAAGGCAACTTTGTTCGTACAAAAAGTACAAGAAAAGTTTAACTTTAACTGTTTTATAACTATCGAGCTAATAGTAATTTTGAGAGAGAAAAAGACTTTTATACATTAGATGCTATCCAATCGCTTTGCATGACTTACAATCATCAGGAACGCTAAAAGCAAGATATATAAGGCCATAAATGTATGATTACATGAAAACCACAGACACTTAAACTTTTTAAAAAAGTGAAATAATTCATGGCGGGAGTAAGATACTTTATTTCTAGATGATTTTTTAATCAATGAATAGAGAATAAGTAATGGGTATCTTCTTTGTACTTGTTTGGCTCTATTCCTGTTTTGATCTGAGCATCACTGGTGGGTCTTGTGTTGATTGAACGCACGTACGGTGTTTTAAGTAATAAGCTTAGCGCCTTTGATAACTATTTGCATGTTTGGATGCCTTATTGTAATGTTTATTTGTGTATTTCTCTGTCCTGAATGTTCTTGCATTTATTTGTACAGTGGTCCTGTCGTGTAATGTTGTTATTTCAGTGTTATGTTTGACATTGTCATTAAAGTGCGAGGTTTGGCTGGACGCAGGACCAGGTTCAACCCACCATTTTCCCTGGAATGTCCTGTACTAAGTCAGGTAGATGGCAGGTGTTGTCTTGTAGTTCGTTTCTGTGTGTTTTGTGTCGCCTCTTGTTCTCCTCTTATATTTGATGTTTTTCCATCTGTTTTAGTTTGCGACCCGGATTTGGTTTTTTCCTCAATCGATTTATGAATTTCGAACAGTGGTATACTACTGTTGCCTTTATATATCATCCCAGTACTAAGGCACTGATAACATCTTGACTTGAGTTTATAGCACTTTTCAGAAATATTTTATTCTAAATGATTAAATCAAAGTTCGTCAATCAACGTGAGTTAAAATTATAGTAACACCTTATATATTCTATTTGATATCAACAATAAATTCAGGTCTAAGATAATTTCTACTCTAGATGAGGTGACAAATGAATGGTTTAATATAAAATAAAGTGTTTTTTAATTCCAATTTAAGATAATTTTGGATTTTATAGTCTTGAAATCCCTTATCTGTATACAGAAATATTTAAACACATTCTAGGCAATTTGTGTACAAACCATGTTGATTTATGAAATTTCCGTTTTAGGCACACACGGGTGGTTATGACCGCCAAAAGATTGGAAAGTTCTTGAAAGGCGAGGACCTAAAAGAGTTCTCAATTTCATGGGTCAACGAAAAGAAAGCGGAATGTTTGGAGGAAAATTTTATAGACTTTGTAACATTAAAACAAGGGTTTCGCCCGAGGTTCAATTTAAAACGGGGACGATCATGTTGACCAAAAGTGAAATGAAACATATTTTATAATCTTTTGAATTGTATGTTGTAACATGTATAACTTATTTAAACTGTCAAATGAAAACTAAATGTTAATCCATTAGATGACTTTTTATTCTTCACCTTAATTCTAACTTTCCTTTGCTGCATTCATAGCATGTCATAATTTTGCGTGAATTTCGTAACGCCCCCCTTTTTAAAAAATTTAAACAGGAATGTGTCCAAAGTACACGGATGTCCCATCATCACTATCATTTTCTATGTGCAATGGACCGTGAAAATGAGACAAAATCTCTAATTTGACATTTAAATTAGAAAAATCATATCATAGGGCACATGTGTACTAAGTTTCAAGGAGATTGTACTTCTACTTCATCAAAAACTACCTCGATCAAAAACTTTAACCTGAAGCGGAACAAAAGGACGGAATAACGGAACAGACGAACGAACGAACGAACGAACGGACGAACAGACAGACGCACAGACCAGAAATCAAATGCCCATATATGGAGAATAAAAAGAAAGATGTTGTTAGATTGCCCACGAAAGAAACTACAGGAAACACCAAAGATGTGACAAAATTACAAGTCATAAAATGACCGTCAACACTGGGAAAATTCTATACCGTAAAGTTATACTGGAGAGAACTACTAAACTTTCACAGGAAAAGTAGAAATCGTAGTCGATTAAGATTGAAGTCGAATGTACCTGTGACACGTGGGATTCGAACTCGCACAACATCAGTGTTGACAGGCTAGTTATACAGTAGAGGCAGTACTTGAACAATGTCACACCAGGCTCCGATCCGTTCTAAATATTTTGAATGCTTTTCAAAGCAAAAACCATTTTCATTTGTTTAAGGCCAGTCTTTTTTCAGATGGTAAATGCTGCTATGCGAAATCTTGTAACTAGTGCGCTTCATACTATCATAAAACACATAAAAATGTTTCAACTAATTTACTTTTATTTATTTTCACAGTTTGTTTCAAAATTCAAAAGTCAATCGCCAATTATAAGGTTCTTTAGAAAACATTAAACCAAGAAAACTTTTAACCGAATAGGTATAACTGCATAAGCTTGGTTCAAGTAGTTGCATTCTTAGTTTTAACATATTTAATAAATAAAAAATGACTAGTCATACATGCTCAACCTGTTAAAATATAAGTTATGAAAATAATTTAAATTTTTACGGATTTTCCCACAAGGTTTGTTTTTAGCGTCGGTCTCATGATAAAAAAAAAAAACGCTACACCAATGGCTACGTCATCGTTACATAACATATTTTCTGTACTGCAGTACGATATCTTGTATGGAATATTGTTTTTAAATATGGGAATTTTTGTAAGTAATTATATCCTTAACATGTAATGGTTGCAAAAATCATCTCACTTTATAGGGAACATGACCTACATGTAGCTCAGAAAAACAAGTTTCATTTTTTTTTTTTTTAAATATTTTATGTGAACTTCATGAAGGAGTGATCCATAAACTGTGTGTAAACACCAAAATTAGCCGTGGTATTTTATAAATATTATGAAAGACTAAACATCTAAATCGGTAACTCATTAAACACACTGGTTACATTTTTAAGATATAAACTTTTAATACCCTTTCCATATGTGTATATGTTGCTACAATTACATTTACTTTGTTTTAATCTTATATCATGTTATATACTTGTAATACCTAAATAATAATAATCTAGAAACAGTGTTATTCACAGACTTATTTAAGGTAAGTATTTTTAAATAAAATCAAATATTTTACCAGTTCTGTTTATTACAACCTTTGTACTAATACCATGTATCCGTATTAAATCATATTATAGTTTCAAACAATATTCATTGAACATTTTGAAAGTACGAATTCCTTTTTTACTGCCTCTTGAAATGAATCCGGTATATAATGTATATTATATTATTAATATTAGTATTAATGTATAGTATAGTTATATATAACAGGTGAGCTAATTAAAACAGTAGTATTTTCTTCTCCCTGCTGACAATAATGTTTCTAACTTTCGTAATAAAATATGTTAGATATCTTTCTATGTTTTAATGAACAAAGTGATTAACCTGTAACATTTTGAATGAAATTCACAAAGTCATAAAGTTTTGCTAAAAACTTTTTACAGACTACATTTATATTCTGTTTAAGACGTGGGAAATACATCTTTATATTTTTATTTAGATAAGGACTTTCAAATTAAGTTTGCATGTACGACAAAAAGTATACAGATCGTTTGACCATTATAAGGAACAACTGTATTAAGTTTCATGAAATTTGGACGAGTCGTTCGCAAGTTACGGTGCGACATGTTTACGCCGGACAGACGGACGGACGGTACGATGGACGCCGGACATTTGTATACCATAACACGTCCCGTCAAAACTTTGACGGGCGTATAAAAACTTACAGATGTCAAATAGTAATTATCCTTCTAGTCATTCTAGGTTTTATCAAAAACGAGGATGATAAAGACAGATACTTTACATTTTCTACATTTGAAAATGCCTGTACCAAGTCAGGAATATGACAGTTCTTGTCCATTCGTTTTTGATGCGTTTTGTTATTTAATTTTGCCATGTGATTATGGACTTTCCGAATTGATTTTCCTCTAAGTTCAGTATTTTTGTGATTTTACTTTATACTTAAGATAGAAATATATGTCATCAATTTCAAAGCAAAACAATGTTTGGTCTGTTTTTTTGTATGAAAATTAATTGTTCCAAAATTTTATGATTATCATATACAATCTCTCTTTTAAAAAAGACAACGATCTACATCAGTGCGATACGTTCATTTTCTTATTTCTTATATAAGTATGCATATCAATATACTCCGAGTATTTTGAAAACATGTAAGCCTACTTTTATATGGGTAGAAATTAAGGGCATATTTATACATGTTATACAAGTTAAATAAACATGTATTAAACATTTTTTAAGTGTTATTGGGGTGTCAAAAACAAGCTGATTTCCTTATTTTGAAGTAGATTTTTCTTACCTTTTCTATATATGTATAGTATGCTTACATTAGATGTGTTTTAATGTTTTATACCGAAATTAGAATATAAAGAAAAATGCTATCAATTTACTTATTAAAGATTTAGATTAAACATAATGTCACATATTATACCATTTCAGCTGGGTACAGTTAACAGCTTCAATTGTACTTATCAGCCATAGCATATATTTACTAGTTTGTAATATTCATAAGAATAAGAAATTTCTTACTGACTCCTTAAACTATTCGTGAATATCATGTATTTATTCCCAAAACGTGATGAATTTGAAACTGAATATTACTTTTGTTTCAGACAAATCATGTGATAAGGATAATGCCGCTTATTTTCGAAGTTAACACATGGTTAATGTATTAACAAATAAAATATTTTCCTATATTTTTATGAACAAAGTGCATTGAAAAATGTAAACTTTAAATAAAACAGACATCAAGTTCGTTTGGAAACTATTTGCGAGCTGTATGCTATTTTTATATTTTCAAAATGCAACTATCTAGTATCTATATTTAGATATGGATGTTCCAACAAAAAGGTTAAAACCAAATATTGCTGTTGGTTGCATCATCATATAAATATTTCACTAGTGTCCGTGAACATTTAATCATCCCCTTTAGAAGTTATTTTCCTTTTATTGGTTTTATTCGACATGGCCCTCCTCCTCATTGTTTTTGAAGATATCATGACCTTATTTAGACAATATTTAGATCTCATGATGTGTTACCATATGAGGCTACTTAGGATTGCATCGTTCCCTGTGAGAGTTATATCCCCTTGAAGCAATTTCTTTCTTTGGCATTTTTCTCAAAAAGTATTCAAGATAGAATCGATCTGAAAACGGCAACATGTACAAGACTAGATGGCAAGTTAATAAAAATATACAATCATTTTGTTGGTAACCCTTATAAGGAGTTATTTCCCTTGAAAAAAAATATACACAATTTTTGAAAATTTTTATCTCGAGAACCGGAAGTCGTAAAGACTTGGGACCTACACCAATAATTAGATTCGCACCAAAGGTCAAAGGTCACCGAGTGAAAAAAAAGACGCTGCAATTTCAAGCTTGCATATAAAGAAAACGAGAAGAGTTTGCTGCATACTTACAGCGTATAAAAGTTTCCTCTTGACGAGCTGTATATTTTATACACTATGCTCAAAAGTGTCCGACTGTCTGTTCAAAAGTTACGACGGGATGATTCTTAAAAGTATAAAATTGTGTGTATATCTTTTTAATGGGAACAGATATCAAGCTACTGTAAACTGCAAAGATGATCAGTAATTCAAGGCTTTCAATTTGAGGTCAATGTCAGGTCATGATGAAATTTTACCTTGATCTTCACAGTATACTATGACCTTGACCTTTTGATATTTGAACGGTCAAGTGGTCTTGAGTTGAATGGTGGTAGTCCCATGTCTCTACGACTTCTGCTTCTCAAGTTCAGTAGTGAATCATATATTTGATTATTAGATCATTTTCATTTAACAGATTTGAGATATCTATTGTCGTTTTAGTGATAATGCACTTTGAAATTTTGCGAGCGGAGGCATGTATTTTTGAATCAACAACAGCTTACCACTTAAAAGGTTTTAGAAAATGAAGAGGTTAACATAATTATATGTTTGATCAAATACCAAAAACATTCCATGGAAAAAATGATCAAAAAATCAATTTGAAATTTTCATGTTTTGGATTGACTTTGCAAGTTTCATAACTTTTATTTATATACTTGATATTGCATCATCTTTGGAACTTTGTCAAATCGGGTCATCTGATATATCAAATTGAAGGTCTTAATAAACTCTGCTTAAAAATGAGAATTTGCAATCCCTTTTTTCATCCCAGGGGGAAGCGTGTGGGTCTTTTAGTGCAACAAAATCAAATTTCTCAGATGGTAAGGTTGTCGCATATCAAATGAAAGAACTTAAAGCGTACATTTCAAATTTCAAATTGATGTCTCCCACAAATTGGTTGGATGGGGTCATTGAGTGCAAAACATAAATTTCTTTTACAATAGGGTTGTTGTATATCAAATGAATGGTCATGATGTGTACATTTGAAATATCAAATTCCCGACTCCAAAAATTAGTTGGATGGGGTTATCAAGTGCAAAAATCAAACTTTCTAGAACATGACGTTGTCACATACCAAATGAAAGTTCATCTAGTCTATGTTACATATATCATACTTCCGATCCCGAAAATGTTGGCGGATGGGATCATTAAGTGTAAAACGCGAAAAGTTTTAGAAGGTATGCTTGTCCTATATCAAACGAAAGGCCGTACAAAGTACATTACGAAAACATCACTTTTACAAGAAAGACCTTTCAATTGTTTTACCAACAATTCTGATACTAGTTTTTAATTGAAATATGTCAATTAATTGTTAGTTCGACCTCCGGGTCTGGTTTTATTCATTTTAGGTGACCTGCACTCATCAAAGTCATAAGAAACCTCAAATTAAAAAACATATATGCATATCTTTTTTATAACTAAATGGATAGTTTTCATTACACAACTTATGTACATATACTTTTTTCTGAGGAAAATTCTTTAATTTGTCCACATTTAGAAGAAGTTTACTTATTTTTAATTGCTTCCTTCCAGGAAGCAATTTGTCGACATATTTTCTGTATGCATAGTGACCTGAGCGTAACCATCCTGGTAAAAATCCGGTGATCGCAATACGCATGGATCTGTCATCAAAATAAACAAGTATCTGATTGTACATGTTAAACACGTGCTCAATACCCATGCTTTTTGTTATTTGTTTACTATAAGGTGACCATCGGTAAACTGCGGCTTCAAAACACGGCTTTAATGAGCAGCCATATTTGTTATAGCATATTGACAGAGAGAGAAAATATTGACGATTATACGATATATTTACGTAAAAAATGAGAATATCGTGCACAGAGGACTAAGTTTATGATATATACATGCATTGGTTCAAGAATTAGATAAACGTTATTTTTTACCACTCACAAGTTTCATATGACTTTATATTACATGTGCATAGTCACATTAATTTCGATTGAACATTGACGTTCGAGAATGGAAAATGACAATTTGTTTTTTAATTACACCTCATATAAGAATGCTAAATTTTGATTGGTTGATAGCCAGTGTATTTTTGCATATTCAATTATTTTTTCCTCTTTTCAAACGAATTTGTCTGTTTTTCACCATTGCCGGTGAATTTGCCTCAAATACCATGGTATATGCCATTTTGGATATTCCCTTTTTACCCTCGCGAGCGTCTTCCCGACAAAATTATTCGGAACCATTCTAACTGTATCATGATCATTAAAAGACAAGATGGTTAAACCGAAAATTTTTACCGAAAAAAAATGTCAGATATAAAGTGAAAAAAAGACGTATATTAAAGTGACCGATTTAATAATGGAATAAAAATGATTTTACACATAGATACCATGACGTTACAAAAAGACAGCACTTACACGTATATGAGAACATGTATAATTCCCGCGGTACTAAGATTTCCCTTTTCTGTACAGACAGTTTAAATCAATGGAGGGGTATTTGAGAAAATACCAGTCTTGGGACAAAATTTCCCTCACCTAGCGGCTTAGGAAATTCAGGATCCCTCGACTGCTTTTTTTCGAAAATTCCCCTCCATAACATGATACATCTGTTCAAAACAAACTGGAATTAAACAGGTTGGGAACAAACCCTCTATATGGTGATTATACTTGTATAGAGGGATAATCCTTCTATAGAGGGGTAAAATTATCCCTCTATAGAGGGGTATTTTTGTTTAGACTAGATTTAAATCAAAATAGGGCAGAATGGCATTCTCTACTTATTATGGCAGTAACCTGGAACAGTTGATGCACCAATTGATGTACTTAATTTAATATGCACATGCCCAGTGTGATGCTTTTCTGACTAAATATAAAATACATTGTTCACCATGATTGAAAACTGTGATGATCAGGTAAATTCTACTCACTTATGCCTCACTGAACAGAATTTCTATTGTTAGATTTAACATGAAATTTAAAGGTCAACTTTTCCTTTTGTTGTTGATCAGGTGTTCAGATAGGTATACAATAGATTGCAAGTTTTGTCACTTAAGCAGAAAACTGGTTATCCCAGTTTTTAGTAAAGTGCATATGTTGATGCATATAATATTATAAATTATAGCCAATATAACTAGAAAATGCCATAATGCCATAATTTGCTTTAAATCCCGTGCAAATTAAAATACCCGTAAGGTTAAGCAAGGTACTTGTTTTGTAACGCTTGTAAAGCAGTTTGTGGTTATTGCATGTTACTTTTTATTTCAAAACTAAAAGGATATTTTCAATAAAAAAAAATTCTCACAAAAGAGAGATACTAAGTGTTTTTCAGTATTAAAGTAAAGAATATACATTTTAAAATATACGCCTTGTATAAAGGTTTTAAAGAAGACATATTGGTATAGAGCTTTCTTATTAAAGTGTATATATGTTTCTTTTTTTTCTACTCTTGATTTATAAACTTCCATTTTAATCTTAATTAAGACCGGCAATATAGCCAAACTCTTTATAAGATGCTATTGTTGTCGGAGCCGGCAAAATACCGCCAAGGAAGCTATTATGCCGGAGCCGTTAAAATAGCTCCTAAGAGGCTGTTTTGCCGGAGACAGCAAAATAGCCACTGCATTAATCTTTTTATTTATTAACGATCTAAACATAGATATAGATTTTCCAACAAAAGCTTCGATAACCTTTGGCTAATGGGTTATGTTTAGCATGTTAGATAATATACATTTTATTTGTTGCATCATGTTTATTAATTGATTGTTGAGTGTTTCTGATTTAGATAACCAATTCATTATAACATTTCTGATTTATTCATCATATTAAATTATTGACTGTGCAAATAATTGTCAAATGATTAGTATTTGATAAACATTGCAAGAAAGAAAACTGTTTTTGCTCTTTTTTCTGGTTTTTGTCTCTTAGACACAAATCCCATGTCTTGTCTTTTTTTTATGATATAAAATTGAAATTAGAAATTAAACAGACAATAAATTTCAAATTTTCTTTTTTCTAAAAAAAGTTCTTTCGTTTATTCTCTTTTTGTAATCTGATTAGCCCAATATATATGTACTAGATTTTCCTTATCATTACTAACACACAGAATTCATTCTGTCAATTTATAATATAACGTTGCTCTACTTAATGTTAATATATAACAAAAGTAAGTGGCGATACGTGCCCTTTATACTAGCCCTAATTTCCTTTTCTCAAAAGCTTATAGAGTCTTTTAAAGCAGCGTACTGCTAATTAGAAAGGGATGAAAATACATATTGACAAATGCTATGCCATACATTCAAAAATCATCATAGAGCAATAAAATATCACAAACAAGTATACCTTAAGGACAACATTATAGCATTGTACAAGAAATGTATGATTAATATGACGGAAATGTTTTTAGATTTGAAATCCAATTATCAATATGAATATAGCTATGGGTTTTCCGACAAGAGCTATCGCGCACGCGCAATTTAACCTTCTGTCTGAAGTGCTATTGTTAGAAATAAAATGTTATAGATGACATAATTGTTATTTTAACATTACTCTACTTGTCCTTGAACATTGATAAGCATCTAATTATAACCCAAAACGAAAATTTTCATAACAATAAAAAAGCAATTCTTCATATTGTCAGTTCATATTTTGAATAACATTTGCAAGGATGAAATTTACAAAAAAAGTAGGAAATTAAACTCATTATATTTATTTCTATTTTTGAAATCTGATTATTTAAAAATGTTTCGATGGTATTTTTTTATAATATTGACCTCATTCCACTTTATGACTGATTTTCTACATCTTTTATACGACCAAAAAAAATGTCGGTTCGTATAATGCTATGATGTCGTCGTCTACGTCGTCTGAATAACAAATCTGGTTTCTAAACTTATGTTCAAGTTAATGGATCTCTATGAAAATTTAAAAGAATGTTCAATATCACAAAAGAAAGGTGTGGATTGATTTTGGGGGTTATGGTACCAAGAGTTTAGGAATAAAGACTAAAAAGGGACCAAAACAGCATTTTTGAAGTTTTCAGACTATAACTTGTTTGTTAGAACAGTTAGATTATAAACATCCCAAACGGAAACCTGGGATTGAGATAAGGGGAATTGCCTACAAAAATGAAGGAATAAGGGACAAAGAAGGGACCAAAAACAAGCATTTTTCTAGTTTCCAGACAATAACTTGTGTTTTTGTGTATGGAAATCTATGAATTGTACTTAATTTTAGAATACCACAAAAGGAAGGCATGGATTGAGCTTGGGGGGTAATTGCTCCAGGGGGGAGTAAAACAATTTGGGGAATTTTTTTTCTACATTTTCAAATATCAATTCTTTTTTTTTCAATTTTCAATTTCACAGTATTGCACAATAGTTGTAAAGATCTTTGACCATCTTTATTTTATGTCAGAAACCTATACATCTATATTACTATATGATGAATATATAATGATATTTTCAATAAAAAAAAATTCTCACAAAAGACATTATGTTAGATACTAAGTGTTTTTCAGTATTAAAGTAAAGAATATACATTTTAATATATACGCCTTGTATACAGGTTTTAAAGAAGACATATTGATATAGAGCTTTCTTATTAAAGTGTATACATGTTTCTTTTTTTTCTACTCTTAATTTATAAACTTCTATTTTAATCTTAATTAAGACCGGCAATATAGCCAAACTCTTTATAAAATGCTATTTTTGTGGGAGCCGGCAAAATAGCGCCAAGGAAGCTATTTTGACGGAGACGGCAAAATAGCCACTGCATTAATCTTTTTATTTATTCTATTCTATATATGTATTCAAATACAACTAACGATCTAAACATAGATATAGACTTTCCAACATAAGCTTCGATAACCTTTGGCTAATGGGTTATATTTAGCATGTTAGATAATACACGTTTTATTTGTTGCATCATGTTTATTAAATGATTGTTGAGTGTTTTTGATTTAGATAACCAATTCATTATAACATTTCTGATTTATTCATCATATTAAATTATTGACTGTGCAAACAATTGTCAAATGATTAGTATTTGATAAACATTGCAAGAAAGAAAACTGTTTTGCTCTTTTTTCTGGGTTTTGTCTCTTAGACACAAATCCAATGTCCCGTCTTTTTTTATGATATAAAATTGAAATTAGAAATAAATCAGACAATAAATTTCAAATTTTCTTTTTTTTTAAAAAGTTCTTTCGTTTATTCTCTTTTTGTAATCTGATTAGCCCAATATATATGTACTAGATTTTCCTTATCATTACTAACACACAGAATTCATTCTGTCAATTTATAATATAACGTTGCTCTACTTAATGTTAATATATAACAAAAGTAAGTGGCGATACGTGCCCTTTATACTAGCCCTAATTTCCTTTTCTCAAAAGCTTATAGAGTCTTTTAAAGCAGCGTACTGCTAATTAGAAAGGGATGAAAATACATATTGACAAATGCTATGCCATACATTCAAAAATCATCATAGAGCAATAAAATATCACAAACAAGTATACCTTAAGGACAACATTATAGCATTGTATAAGAAATGTATGATTATTATGACGGAAATGTTTTTAGATTTGAAATCCAATTATCAATATGAATATAGCTATGGGTTTTCCGACAAGAGCTATCGCGCACGCGTAATTTAACTTTTTGTCTGAAGTGCTATTGTTAGAAATAAAATGTTATAGATGACATAATTGTTATTTTAACATTACTCTACTTGTCCTTGAATATTGATAAGCATCTAATTATAACCCAAAACGAAAATTTTCATAACAATAAAAAAGCAATTCTTCATATTGTCAGTTCATATTTTGAATAACATTTGCAAGGATGAAATTTACAAAAAAGGTAGGAAATTAAACTCATTATATTTATTTCTATTTTCAAATCTGATTATTTAAAAATGTTTCGATGGTATTTTTTTATAATATTGACCTCATTCCACTTTATGACTGATTTTCTACATCTTTTATACGACCAAAAAAAATTTCGGTTCGTATAATGCTATGATGTCGTCGTCTACGTCGTCTGAATAACAAATCTGGTTTCTAAACTTATGTTCAAGTTAATGGATCTCTATGAAAATTTAAAAGAATGTTCAATATCACAAAAGAAAGGTTTGGATTGATTTTGGGGGTTATGGTACCAAGAGTTTAGGAATAAAGACTAAAAAGGGACCAAAACAGCATTTTTGAAGTTTTCAGACTATAACTTGTTTGTTAGAACAGTTAGATTATAAACATCCCAAACGGAAACCTGGGATTGAGATAAGGGGAATTGCCTACAAAAATGAAGGAATAAGGGACAAAGAAGGGACCAAAAACAAGCATTTTTCTAGTTTCCAGACAATAACTTGTGTTTTTGTGTATGGAAATCTATGAATTGTACTTAATGTTAGAATACCACAAAAGGAAGGCATGGATTGAGCTTGGGGGTAATTGCTCCAGGGGGGAGTAAAACAATTTGGGGAATTTTTTTTCTACATTTTCAAATATCAATTCTTTTGTTTTCAATCTTCAATTTCACAGTATTGCACAATAGTTTTAAAGATCTTTGACCATCTTTATTTTATGTCAGAAACCTATACATCTATATTATGTTAAACCATTGATAACAATCCAAATTCAGACAGTACTTAACTTGAATATTGTATCCAAATTTGCTCCATCTGTTCAGTGTTTGACCTCGGTGGTCATATCTAGGCTGCGCTCACCGAAGCTTTTTATTTCATTATAAATTAATTTCAATTGGGTTATTTTCTTTTAACCGTAAGACAACTTTGATAACGGAACAAACATAAAAATGAATTACATGATTAAGGGATAGAGAGAATAGGCAAGGAGAGTTAACGTATAATTGGAATATTTCTATCAATTATCATCCTAAAATTAATAACAACCTGTACACATATCTGTAGATGTGTGTTTATAAGTCAAAGTTAAATTGAACGTACCTTGAAAACATCTAATTGTTAATCTATCTATCGTGTACGGTTTTAACATAGACCCAAAAGACCCAAATGATATATATTTTATAAATTACTTTGATTAAATTAATTTGGAACACGCTGTTCTTATTTTGCATACTTCTTTTCTATATGCATACTTAAGATGCAACTAACGATCTAAATATAGATCTAGATTTTCCAACAAAATATTCGGTAACCCTCGTGACTTAATAGTTATATTTAGCATGTTAGATAATACATGTTTCATTGGTTGCATCATGTTTATAAAAAAATTGTTTGTTGTCTTTTGATTTTAAAAGATACATTTTGTAATAAGGCTTTAACAATATTTTTTTAATAGTTTATTATTTTAATTTGCATGTAATGGTCAGATGTTTAATATTTGATAAATATGCATGGCTACGAGCAGGCCAAGAGAAAAGACGGGTTTAAAAAAGAAATAAGAGATGAATGTGAAAATAGATTTCCAAAGTTCTGCCTTATTCTTTTCTATCGAATTTTTCTTTCAATCCTTTTTTCTTTGTAATATGTTTGTCCTACATCTACATTTATAGTCATTACTGTAATACATTGTCCTACTCCCTACTGAGACTCCCTACTATTACACTAAGACATTTTTAGTTTTTTGCCAAAATAATTCGGTCAAATTTAGTACACCACGTTGTATTATAATATATTAATATTACCGTTAAAGTAATTGATGGTGCATAGTCGTTATACAGCCTTAATATATTTTCCCGAAAAGCTATGACCTTCATAAAGCGAGCCCACAAAACCCATTGACATGGAGACTGGAACATATATTGATAAATATTCCGCTAAACAATTTTAATTCATCGTAGAACAATAAGATTCACAAAATAAGTATTCTTTATATACAACCTCATAGTATTGTGCAAAACCTGTACGATTACTATTGATAAATTGTTTACTATTTTTAGATTTGGAATCTACCTACCAATCTAAATATATCTAATTTGGACTTTCCAACAAGAGCTATCGCGCAATTTAAAACTGTGTTTGGCGTGCTTTGTGTGTAGAAAATCTTCATGATTACATCATTATTATTTATTCATCAGTTCAGTTGTCCTTGAATACTGATCAGTATTTAATTATAGTCTCAATGCAAATGTTCATAACAATAAAAAGAACAAAAAGCAAAATTTCATTTGATCGGTTGAAATATTGAATAACATTTGCAAGGATGAAGCTGACAGAAAAGGTATGTAATTAAGCGCATTATATATTTCAAGACTATTTTCGAATCTGATTAGCCACAAAAGTATAGATGGGATGTGTTTTTAAGACTTTTATCCTACTTTTACCATTTTAGTTTTCTTTACCCTTTATAAGTGATGAAACAGTTGATGTTTAAGGACTATCAATTTAAATATTCTATTAAAATGTATCAGAGCTCGACACAAACCTTTTTTTACTGCCATGTGAGAGACTTTGATTTCGAAAAAAATGTATGACGACCAAATATTCTTGGTAATAATCTCAACAAATGCCCCATCTGTAGCGAATTTAACAAATACATCAAAAAATCAAACGTTAAGTATTGTCATAGATCACAATCAGTATATTTGGGGATTTGATTTTTCTCAGCTGTAAAGCAACTTTGCTAAAGTGACTTACATTAACATGATAACACGGTTTAGAGAGGAAACGAGAGAAGAGTGGTACACGTCAGTAGCGGATCTAATATTTTTTACCAGAGGGACCACCACATGAAAAATGGGACCCACTACCGTCAAGCTTTAGAGATTTCCTTTTAAATGAACAAATAGTCTACATAAGACTCATCAGTGACGCTCATATCAAAATATTTATAAAGCCAAACAAGTAAAAAGTAAAAGAGCATTGAGGATCCAAAATTCCAAAAAATTGTGCCAAATACGGCTAAGGTAATCTATGCCTGGGATAAGAAAATCCTTAGTTTTCGACAAATTCAAAGTTTTGTAAACAGGAAATTTATAAAATTGACCCCATTATTGATATTCATGTTAACACTTAAACGCTTAAGTGTTGACCACTGGGCTGGTGATACCCTCTGGGACGAAACGTCCACCAGCAGTGGCATCGACCCAGTGGTGTAAATAGTTATCAAAGGTACCAGGATTATAAATTAGTACGCCAGACGCGCGTTTCGTCTACATAAGACTCATCAGTGACGCTCATATCAAAATATTTATAACGTTTCTTCAAAAAGGGGGTTCATGTTATCCACACCCTTTTTAATCTGCCTATAAACGTATGGTCGGACTATTACTTTAAATTATCATTAGAGTCTTAAAAATGATACATAAATATAATTTTATACGATTCAAAGTTGAAGAGTTTATATCTTCAAACTTCTTGATCGGTCGTGTACGGTTTCAACATTGTCACGCAATACACAAAAGCTATATTTTAAAGAATTCGTTGATAATATCAACATGTTTAATTAACGAAATAACTGCTTAATTTTGTTTTTAAGATACCACGATACAATTGATATTCGCGCACATATGCTACAGGTCAATTTTGTTGAAATTTAGATCCCAAAGTCCAATTTTTATTCTATATATGGAACATGTTTAAAACAGTAATGAATGTTGTATGCTTCTACATGTTGATCCAAAGCATACCATAGATGTGTAGAAGTATGAATGAAGTATTTGATGCGATTTAATTTGCCAGTTACAAACAAACAAAGGTTTTGATTATTTATAAATCATTACCTGTCTTATGCATTTGATTTATTACAGTAAATTATGATTAATGCCAAGGTCACGAAGATATCCTTTGTAAAATACAATGTATACTCGTATTGTATTTTCTTTCAGACAGACTGCTGTTCCCATTGTAAACGGGAAAATGATAAGTGTACAAAGAAGAAAAAAGTTCTAAAACATTTGTTGAGCGAAAAATTAAATGCTTCTCTTCTTAGAAAGACCAAAACAGTGCCAAACACATATGGGTTGTATAGTATTACAAGTAATGATGCTGGTGAAGTTTTGTACATTGGGTTTTCGAAACGTAGTGTGCGAAAAAGATTGTTGGTAAGCTGTAAAAAAATTAAATTAAAACAAAACTTAGATGTAAGTTTATAAGTTAACCAATGACCTCTTTCATTATGAGTAATTCCATTTTAAATGAAATACAGTGCATTCGTTATGTTATTTTGCAATTATGTTATTGATAAAACTATGTTTTCCATTGTTTTTGTTTAATTGTGATGGACAATATGAAAATAGGGAGTTAATTTATAAAATATTTTTCTAAGATGGTTATCATGTTACCTATGAAATACATCAATACAACGTTCTAACAATGATTGCCGTCATAAACTGAAGGTAATGTTAATATAAACTGACACAGTTACCCTACCAGATCTTTAACATATTCCGTTGATGTCTCAACACATGGTAAAGTAGTTTTAACTTAAAGTGGCAATTTAATTTTATTATCAGAGAGAGGGAAAAATTTAAGGAAACAATAACAAGAAGGTTACTTTTTTTCAGGTAGGAATTTCAAAACAACAAACCCCCTATTCCATACATGGAGATACTGTCCTTGGAATGAAGTTTTCAGTCATTTGCTATTAGTCTGATAACAACTTACCAGACTTGCGTTCATTAGTGGTCTCCATTCTGGTGAAACAATATGTTTTAACGTGAAATAGCAATGAGCAAGGATATTATAGTTTTTAGACCATTATGAATATAATCCTGATATCAAGATTTAATAAAAAGGGTTAGGTTTCACCGCTTCACATTCTTCCCAATTTGATGAATGTATAATGCATCAAGATATATTTTTATAATGTTATTCATGCGATTTACTTAGTTCAATTTTATCTTTTTTTCTTTCTTCAGGCTCATACAGGAGGATATGACAGACAAGCAATAGGTAGATTCTTGAAAGGGAAGGATCTTCGGAAGTTTTCGCTTTCCTGGGTAAAAGAGCAAAAGGCTGAGTGCTTAGAACAGAAATTCATTGAATACGTAACCCATGATCAAGGTTTTAGACCAATGTTCAACATGAAAAGAGGACGATCATGTGGACGAAAGGAAGAATGAATTAATATTAATCAAGCAACATTCGTTTTCGGATGCATTAATGTTTTTTAATTGATTGAAATGTCACTCATCTTTTAAGTTTTTATTTTCTATTATGTGTATTGAATTGAACAGATTAAAATTAGTTTAAACAATGTCTTTTCACTTCATCATACAAATCATTTTTCAATTAATGTATAAAGTATATATGTGTAATGAATGTAAACGAAACAATTATCAATTTAAGACCAATGGACAAGGTTTGGAACTATTTAAGCTTGCACTACCGTACGACTTAAAACGATGTTTAAAACTTCTGCCTTATATTTGTGAAATTTGAATATATATCGGTTCTCAACAGTTTCTGAATAAAATACCGGATATCCCAGGCTTATTTTACACTAGAAACGTTGGGTTCCTTTATAGCTTGCTGTTCATTATCAGCCAAGCCTCCATGTTGAGGGCCATACTTTGACCTATAATGGTTTTCTTTCACAAACTGTAGTTGGATGGAGAGTCGTCTCATTGACACCCATACCATATATTCTTATATATATTATATGTTAACGCCAGACGCGCGTTACTTTAAGAAAAGTGACGTTCACACGTCGTTGAAATGAAACGAGATACTGATTATGTTTTGACTAATTGTTTACTGTGTGAGATCCATTATATTATTTTTGTTAACTAGTTGTTGTATCAATGAAGTAAAATCGATATACATTTTCATAAATATTGACTACGGAAAAACAAATCAGAAGTGAATAAAACATAATACAGAACACTTATGATTGAGGAAGATTAATTACACTCAATATTGAGGTTGAAAGCATAATTATGGTTCTGTCTGTCGGAAAGCAGAACTCGCTCAATTGAAAGTATCCATCCATCGTAATGATCATGGCAAACTGAAGTATAATATCATTTGTTGCAAGGTGGCAGTAGTTGATATGGATCATTTATGAGACATTTAGGTAAATAAAAACCATCAAATACCGAAAATTTCCAGTGATTTAAGAATATTTTTTATTTTATTTAAAAACTGTGGTTGTTTGTAACTTTTTACACAATACAATCTTTAGCAGTTACAGATGGCATATGTCAACGTTGGTCTATGTTTTACTGCATTGATAATGTTTGTCGTTATACATTTGCATTTCATGACTTTCTATAATCTGCTGAGATCAAAGCAGGGAGGGTTTGTTTTAAACTAAAAATGAAAGTAAATCCAGCCCCATACTATTATACCTTTCAAAAGTCAGAAAACACATAAAAGGAAGTTAAAACTTTTTAGAAATAATGAAAAGGCAATACATCGTTATAACAATGAAACAATCAGCCAGCGTTTGATCCATTTTTTGTACAATCTTACCTCCATATTGTGATTTTTAAAGCAATGTGATTGTGACATATAAACTTTCTAATAATGTCTCTTCAAATCTATAGAAAACGATGTTAATTAGTCGTTCGTTGTCAATATGTTCTTAGAATAATTATTGTTGTTGCTAAACTTTCTTCCTTTTTATTTTTTTGTCTTAGATATCGGTACCGATGTTCATTTCCATATATTCCACAAAAACGAAATTTTGTCTTCAACAATATTTATCGATGAAAGATTTCCGATTAACGGCGTTTAAATCTCTATCATTGAAATTTTTGTGTAACCCTATTGACATTGTATAAAACATCATCAAGTACACGGCATTTGCGTTAAGCGTGAGACAACTCTCCCTCCAAGTCACAATATGTTGAAAGTAAACCATTTCAGGCCAAAGTACGGTCATCAACACGAAGCCCTGGATCACACCAAACAACAAGATATCAAAGGCTCCAAACATATAGCGTAAAACCGTTCACACATTTATACAATTTTATATTCTTGACATAATATACTCATTTATTAACGAATATGTCCAATATAAAATTTTAATCCATAACTTAAATTGTCCGCGTAACTACGAGCTAAAAACTAAATTCAAGATCGCACATTTGTATTAACACCGATGATTTGATCACACTAGTCCATTGCAACTTGACAGTAAATGGTGATACAACTCTTTCACTTACTTGAGTTTTACAAAACTGCAATAAAAGGTAAAGTACAAAAATATCGAACTCCGATGAAATTTCAAAAAGGAAATTTCCTAATTAATCGAAAGTCAAAGCTTAAACACATGAAACGAATCGATAAAAACTGTCCTATTCCAAAGTACTTAAATCATCACTACCAATACAACAACATTTTCTTAAGTGTACATAGAGAAGAGCAATGTTAAATTATAAATCTATATATTCTTCTTGTCTGAATCAATATGCTGTTTGCTCTTTTTCAGTTGATTTGCCAAAGCTTTTTATGTTAATTGTGTTGATTTTTTGAGTAACATTAATCACTTCTGATTGCAAAAAAAAACAGTGAACTCTACATAGTAACCAAAATATCAATTGTTAGACTTCCCGAGATGTTTTGAAATAAAATTTTATTCAACATTTCAAATATTTGTGAGTTAAAAATACAGAATTACACAAATTTCACGGTTTGTAAAGCCATCTATCTAAACAAGGCCATATTACACTCAATAGTCCTTAAGGTTGTTTGATATAAGATTGAGCTTGTCAGATTAGTTTTCAATTTGATAAATACATTTTGAAAGCCTTCGTTGAGACCTCATAATAGAAAATGATTTAAAAGTCTTCCCACGTACATCTTACTCTCGACGAATATTATCCCTGTCCTTACTACTGTAAAATATAGTCTTGGAATATTGCTAAGACGTTTACCCTATCAAGTCAATTAAATAAAGATTTTTTTTCTAATTCAATCGGACGGATACACCTTTCAACTTCATACAACATATCAGCGGCTTGTGTTATCATTTCGAGGATTAAACTAATAACAAGTTAGAAGAGTCTTGAACAAACACAATTTTAGATTTTCAGCTGTGTATGAGGAATGAAAAGCATGTTTCATCTACACCACCACCATGTTCACTGATTCTCAAATCATAAAAACGTTAAAAAATGCCATATTAAATACATTTACGACTTTGAAGAGCGTTACGGTCCAAAAATGTCCCGCGAAAAAAATAATGTGTTTTTTAACAAAGGTTTAAATACGAATATTACAGCACCATATATTGAAGACCTAAACCATACAATTTTTTTTAATAAGATAGAAAAGATCAATGACTTTAAAAAAAGGTCACATGTAATAGTTCATTATGCTTTGTAATTTCTTGAACTATATTTGTTGTTCTCATTATTCATATTGCAGATTTCTGTAATTCTATGTAGCTTTGAAAATCAAATTTTATAAACAGCATCTCTTTTGAATTCTATGCCAATCCATGAAATGATATGACAATAAAATGAATATTTTTGTTGAAAAACTTTTCCCTATTTTTTACTGTCTTGATTGACGGTAGCGATGTTAATTTTTAAAAGTGTCAATGAAATTTTGTTTTCAATATTATCTAACGGTGTTGACGGACTTAAGGTTCTAAAGTCTGTGTTGTGAATTGAATATATTGTTGATGTTTTTGTTTTTTTTTTTTTTATATCTCTTATGACGTTGAATTAACATTAGCAAGAACTTAACCTTTGCGTTTAGCGTCCAAACGTATTCAAGTCTGCAAAATTGTTAATAAGGGCATCATGTTTTTCATACATACATTAATAACATATTTTGTGTCGGTTTCCTTCAGTGAGAGTCCAATGCTGCAAACAATATTCATCCGCCAGTTAAGAAATGTCGTTGTACCGTATATCACAAAGCGTCTTACAATCAGTTGCCATGTTTTATTATTTATTACGCAAAAACTGAATGTGACTCATTTTAAAGCATCAAAAGATGAAAGAAAAACAAATAGTATATAAGCCAATTTTCTATTAAAGAACTAAGTTGTTTTAACATTTCGACACAAAACAAAATTATCACCAGTTGTATTGAGTTTTCAGTACAACGAAATAAACACATACTGTCAAAAAAGTATATAGAACTGAAGACAGGAGACTCTTGAAATATTAACTTCTATGATGTAGCTATATACATGTAAAAGAGGGACGAAAGATACCAAAGGGACAGTCAAACTCATAAATCTAAAACAAACTGACAACGCCATAGCTAAAAATGAAAAGACAAACAGAAAAACAGTAGTACACATGAACAACATAGAAAACTAAAGAATAAACAACACGAACCCCACCAAAAACTAGGGGTGATCTCAGGTGCTCCGAAAGGGTAAGCAGATCCTGCTCCACATGTGGCACCCGTCGTGTTGCTTATGTGATTACAAAATCCTGTAAATAGTCTAATTCGGTAGGTCACATTCATGAAAGGGAAGGGGATTGTAGTTACGACGTAAGGAACATATCCGATGTCATTTGTGAAACGGTTATTCCATAACGGTCAACCAACTCGTGATGGCGTCCGTAAAATTTACGAAGGGATGATTTCAACTTCACCATTTGGAACTCTTGGTTTAATAGCTTCCTTGTGAGCAGTAACCCTCTATCAAGAAAATCATGATAGGAAACGCAAGCACGGGAATATCGTATCAATTGGGAGATATATATACCCCGTATGCAGGTGCTGCTGGAATGTTGCTACTTAGAAATGGAAAGTTCACAATTAGAAAGCTGAAATCATCTCTTTTGTCGTAGAGTTTTGTTTTCAACCGACCCTCATTGTCAATTTCTAGATGTAAGTCAAGATATGAAGCCGACTTAACTGTATCTGTAGTATCCTTTATCTTCAATTCGATGGGATAGATGCGTTCCACATAGTCACCAAATTTTGAATTGTTTAGTGAAAGAACGTCATCTATAAAGCGGAAAGTAGAGTTAAAGGATATTGCTAACTTCTTATCTTTCTTCCTAAGAAGTTCCTGCATGAAGTCAGCCTCATAATAATAAAGAAACAAGTCGGCAAGTAGAGGGGCAAAATTTGTTCCCATTGGGATGCCAACAGTCTGTTGAAAACACGTCCTCCGAACGTTACAAATATGTTATCATTTAAGAAATCAAGCATCTTGATAATATCGGTTTCAGAGAATTTTTTGTTTGAATCAGAGTGATTCTTTACAAAGTATGATTTATCCCTCCCTAAGACAAGATACTTGTATCTACGTTGGCCATTCTTTTTTATGAAGCAAAGTAATACCAACTCTTTCAATTTGTCTTTTAGTTTGGAATGGGGAATACTTGTGTAAAGAGTAGAAAAGTCAAATGTTTTAATACTGTCATTTTTGTAAATGATCTTGTTGTTATCGTTTTTGTAATATCTTTTTATGTTGTGTCACATACTATAAATATCTAGTTTAATGGAAATAACGGTTTGAAATAATTGTTTCAATAGTTGAAAACAATAGGCAGCTGTGTTACTAAACGAACCACCAGTTTGAACTTTAGTGTGAGTAAACAAGACATACAACAAGACATATATCAAAATAAGAAAGGTGTGAAAAAACATGGATTACAACGGCAAGCAAATCTCAAGGTCTCATGTACCAATGATCTAAAATAAACTTTGTTGCTCGCAGGACTAATAAATCGTACCGGTTAATACAGCCGTCATCAGAATCATTTGTATTAGTAAACATTGCTATTTCGAATGCCATATTTGACATATTGGAATAAACAGTATATCTTCAAATCACATTTTCACACTTCCATACCTTACCGATAAAGATATATCTGAAATTGATAAATTTACTATATTTTCATCTTTTTGTCTTGATATCAAACATATCAAAGAACAAAAATATAGTCTGCCCTTGAGTAGTTGAAAGGCATTTGCCACCCGGAAGTCTTTACTGCTAAATATGACATATACACATTTAGTTTTTACTTTAATAACTTGGTGACTTGCCATGGCTTTGTTTGCTTTTTGGCCCTGAATGTTTGTCCCTAATATTTTATTAATTGTGCATTTGCATTCAAATATCGCAGATCAAATTTATTCCTTTATAGTGTATTACTGTACGTTTTTTGATTGAGTTAAGCCTGCCAATTGATATTTTATTGTGTTTTTCTATGTTGTGAAATTATGCTCTTGTGTCAGAAAAAGGGAGAAGGTTTGGATCCATTAAAACTTTTAATCCCGATGCAAATGTTTGCACCTGTCCTAAGTCAGGAATCTGATGTACAGTAGTTGTCGTTTGTTATGTATTTTATACGCGTTTCTCGTTTCTCAATTTTTTTTATTTTATACAGATTAGACCGTTAGTGTTCCCGTTTGAATGGTTTTACACTAGTTTTTTTGGGGTCCTTTATAGCTTGTTGTTCGGTGTGAGCTAAGGCTCCGTGTTGAAGGCCGTACATTGACCTATAATGGTTTACTTGTTTTAAATTGTTATTTGGATGGAGAGTTGTCTCAGTGGCAATCACACCACATCTTCCTATATCTAATTACAGAAAAACATAAACAATAAAATATTCAAATGTTATAAGTTTCAACCTTATGAAACGTTCACACAAAAGGTAGACAGCCAAACAGACCTTTTGATAAATTCTTAATTCGATCAACAAAAAGACGCATTAAGGCAGCAAACATAACCTAACGGTAATTATATGAACACAAAAAGGGGTGATACTAGACAATAACAAACAATACCAAGGAGTAAACAAAGACTCAAAAAACCCAAAAGACATTTACATCAACAGTTATAAATTATAAGTAAGAAACAACACTAAAAACCGGGAGTGAAATCAGGTGCTCCAGAAGGGTAAGAATCTCCTGCACCGTATACGTACGGCATTAGTCGTGTTATTTCTTTGTTCAATTCGGTAATGATGGAAGGTTATTATGACTGAGGAAGAGAATCAGATATGATTTCTGACACACTTGACTACAGTACTTGCAACCTTAGGCGTTACTATTTCAGCGATCAGTCAGCGGTCATCGATCAGTCACCGATCAGTCAAGTTCGCGTCAAACTCACGTCAGCAATCCGTCAGACTTACAGTAAAAGTAATTGACTGATCGGACTGATCGGACGGATAGTACCGATCGACCTTGATGACGGATTGAACTTTAATACGTCACATGATAAACTAATACAAATTACGGAATCTTAGTTTCGTTTAATCTAATTAAAATGGCGACTCTTGAAAATCGAACGTTCAATTATACATTTTGTTTATTAATTATTTAGCAAAGTTTTATGAATTGAAATGAAAAGAAATGTACAGATAAAACCTAAATTAAAATATCATCATTAAAGAATGATCTTTTTCGTTTTATTTAGGTTATATATTTTCAAAACCGGCGAGTTCTAAAACGGTGTCTACATCGCGATTTTTATTTTATTATTTTCCAAACATTCTCGGGAAAAACAAAATGAAAGAATCAGTTATTGAAAAATGTAGTCTATTGTTTTTCAATATTTTAAATTTTTGTATCCTTATCATCATAAAATTCTTAAAAAAAACTTATTATAATCACGGACTTTCTATATTCTCGCCACAATCGAAGCATTTAAAATAACAAATAACAAAGATAACTGCTGTATTTTTTAACAAGAAATAGAAATAATTTTAAACAATGCAAACAACATTACATTATATTTTTCTTATAGTATTTTTTTTAATAAAAAAGATAACTACTCCTAAACAATAAAAAGTACATCATTACATCTCAATTCTGATTAGAAGACTTGTCTCAAGATGGTAAAATAACTGATTTCAAATAAAATAGTATCATCTTTAATAAAAAGAAGAATAATTTTTATTATCTTAAACAATTCGAACAAAATTTTAGTATGATTTCTTTGACATTATTTTAATTTTATGAAAAAAAACTATTCTAAGCTATAAAAAGTACAAAATTCCAATGGCGGTCAATAATTTTCAGTAAAATGGAAAAATATTTGCATTTTAGGGAACGCGTACAAAAATTTAATATCTTTTTCCTTAAAGTAAGCATGTTTTATGAAGAACAGCCAATCATGATGTACAAAAAGTACTGAAATCAAGTGACGTTATTATTTGTATCAAAATAATTCAATAACTACATTCTTATTCCACAAAAACAAAAGTTTAAGTATTTTAATTTTCATTATATCTCAATTCTGATTAGAAGACTTGTCTCAAGATGGTAAAAATAACTGATTTCAAATAAAATAGTATCATTTTTGATAAAAAGAAGAATAATTTTGATTATTTTAAACAATGCGAACAAAATTTTAGTAGGATTTTTCTGATATTATTTTAATTTTATGAAAAAAAACTATTCGCAACTATAAAAAGTACAAAAATCCAATGGCGGTCAATAATTTTCAGTAAAATGAAACAATATTTGGATTTTAGGAAACGCGTACAATAATTTTATATCTTTTTCCTAAAAGTAAGCATATTTTATGAAGAACATCCAATCTTGATGTACAAAAAGTACTGAAATCATATGACGGTTTTTAATTTGTATCAAAATAAATCAATAACTACATTCTTATTCTACAAAAATAAAAGTTTATGTATTTTAATTCTCATTATATCTGAATTCTGATTAGAAGACTTGTCTCAAGATGGTAAAAATAACTGATTTCAAATAAAATAGTATCATTTTTGATAAAAAGAAGAATAATTTTGATTATTTTAAACAATGCGATCAAAATTTTAGTAGGATTTTTCTGATATTCTTTTAATTTATGAAAAAAAAACTATTCTTAAATATAAAAAGTACAAAAATCCAATGGCGGTCAATAATTTTCAGTAAAATGAAGAAATATTTGCATTTTAGGCAACACGTACAAAAATTTTATATCTTTTTCCTGAAAGTTAGATTATTCTATGAAGAACAGCCAATCATGATGTACAAAAAGTACTGAAATCATATGACGGTTAATAATTTGCATCAAAATAAATCAATAACTGCATTCTTATTCCACAAAAATATTTTAATTCTCACTATATCTCAATTCTGATTAGAAGACTTGTCTCTAGATGGTAAAAATAACTGATTTCAAATAAAATAGTATCATTTTTAATAAAAAGAAGAATAATTTTGGTTATTTTTAACAATGCGAATAAAATTTCAGCATGATTTCTCTGCCATACTTTTAATGTTATGAAAAAAACCTATTCTAAACTATAAAAAGTAGAAAAATCCAATGGCGGTCTATAATTTTTAATAAAATGAAGAAATATTTGCATTTTAGGGAACGCGTACAAAAATTTAATATGTTTTTCCTTAAAGTAAGATTATTTTATGAAGAACAGCCAATCATTATGTACAAAAAGTACTGAAATCATATGACAGTTAATAATATGCATCAAAATAACTGATTTCAAATAAAATAGTATCATTTTTAATAAAAAGAAGAATAATTTTGATTATTTTAAACAATGCGAACAAAATTTTAGTATGATTTTTCTGATATTATTTGAATTTTATGAAAAAAAACTATTCGCAACTATAAAAAGTACAAAAATCCAATGGCGGTCAATAATTTTCAATAAAATGAAACAATATTTGCATTTTAGGAAACGCATCAATAATTTTATATCTTTTTCCTAAAAGTAAGCATATATATATTTTATGAAGAACATCCAATCTTGATGTACAAAAAGTACTGAAATCATATGACGGTTAATAATTTGTATCAAAATAAATCAATAACTACATTCTTATTCCACAAAAATAAAAGTTTATGTATTTTAATTCTCATTATATCTGAATTCTGATTAGAAGACTTGTCTCAAGATGGTAAAAATAACTGATTTCAAATAAAATAGTATCATTTTTGATAAAAAGAAGAATAATTTTGATTATTTTAAACAATGCGACCAAAATTTTAGTAGGATTTTTCTGATATTCTTTTAATTTATGAAAAAAAAAACTATTCTTAAATATAAAAAGTACAAAAATCCAATGGCGGTCAATAATTTTCAGTAAAATGAAGAAATATTTGCATTTTAGGCAACACGTACAAAAATTTTATATCTTTTTCCTGAAAGTTAGATTATTCTATGAAGAACAGCCAATCATGATGTACAAAAAGTACTGAAATCATATGACGGTTAATAATTTGCATCAAAATAAATCAATAACTGCATTCTTATTCCACAAAAATAAAAGTTTAAGTATTTTAATTCTCACTATATCTCAATTCTGATTAGAAGACTTGTCTCTAGATGGTAAAAATAACTGATTTCAAATAAAATAGTATCATTTTTAATAAAAAGAAGAATAATTTTGGTTATTTTTAACAATGCGAATAAAATTTCAGTATGATTTCTCTGCCATTCTTTTAATTTTATGAAAAAAACCTATTCTAAACTATAAAAAGTAGAAAAATCCAATGGCGGTCAATAATTTTCAATAAAATGAAGAAATATTTGCATTTTAGGGAACGCGTACAAAAATTTAATATGTTTTTCCTTACAGTAAGATTATTTTATGAAGAACAGCCAATCATTATGTACAAAAAGTACTGAAATCATATGACAGTTAATAATATGCATCAAAATAACTGATTTCAAATAAAATACATGTAGGATCATTTTTGATAAAAAGAAGAATAATTTTGATTATTTTAAACAATGCAAACAAAATTTTAGTATGATTTTTCTGATATTATTTGAATTTTATGAAAAAAAACTATTCACAACTATAAAAAGTACAAAAATCCAATGGCGGTCAATAATTTTCAATAAAATGAACAATATTTGCATTTTAGGAAACGCGTACAATAATTTTATATCTTTTTCCTAAAAGAAAGCATATTTTATGAAGAACAGCCAATCTTGATGTACAAAAAGTACTGAAATCATATGACAGTTAATAATTTGTATCAAAATAAATCAATAACTACATTCTTATTCCAAAAAAATAAAAGTTTATGTATTTTAATTCTCATTATATCTCAATTCTGATTAGAAGACTTGTCTCAAGATGGTAAAAATAACTGATTTCAAATAAAATAGTACAATATTTGATAAAAAGAAGATTCATTTTTGTAATTCTAAACAATGGGAACAAAGTTTTAATATCATTTCTTTGACATTCTTTTAATTTCATGAAAAAAACAACCTATTCGAAACTATTAAAAGTTCAAAAATCCAATGGCGGTCAACAATAACCAATTTCGTAGAAATAAGTTCATGTTAACTGAGTCATATAATACAATTATGATTATATGTCTCTGATGTTTATAATATTTAATACGAAAATATTAATCAACACAAACAATTTTAACGTTCTAAGCATCTTATTCTGTTAAACTATTTTTACTTTTTTATTGCAACTAATTTTATTACGAATTATAACGTGTAAATTAAGGTGTCTTCGTAGAGGTCCGCGTTCAGCGATTGTAAAAACTGTGGAGTTCGGTTTACATAAGAATTTTAAATATATACGTATCCGTCCGATCCGTGCATAAATTTAATTTACTGATCGATCGGTGACAGTTGTCAGGGTAACTCTCACATAGGTTATTTGACTTATCTGACGGATCCTATGGGTCACCGATCACCGATCACTCATCGATCAGTCAAACATCCGTCACCGATCATTCACCGATCAGTCAAGTTCACGTCAAACAGTAACGCCTAAGGTTGCAAGTACTGTAGGCATGATAGGTGTATCGACAGTGTGATGATATTTTGACGTAAATAAAATTGTGCACATCCTGCCATTACATTAAGTCCATTAAGTCATCACCTATCTTGTAAAAATATGCTCATTCAAAATGTCACTATCAACCTAAATGAAAAACAAATCAGACATCTTTACTGATATATTGAAATATAAGAATGTGTAAACGTTTTGCAAAAGGAGATACCGTCACAAATGGTATAGTGCAAATAGTTTGTAATGCATGACGGGAAAATCATGAAGTGTCAATTTAAGTCGTTCTTCGGTGTAACTTTGTTGGGGTAGTTTTTGTAAAAGGAACACACCTCAGTTCATGATTTCCATAGGGTGTACATGCACGAGCATAAAGTATTAACTGATGTAAAAATAAGTGTCTAGGACTTGATCACTTTATATGAAAATAAAGAGATTTGGTTTGATTGCCAATGAGACAGTTTTCAATTAGTGTTCAATGAAATGAATGTCAGCAATTATAACCCCACGGCTTGTAACAATGAAAAACATCAATATCGCTTTGAAAGCATCGGCGTTACAACTATGAAAAAATTCAAACAAGAAAAACCAACACCATTATCATTAACACAAATACTACAGACATAAATCAATAAAAACCATATCGCACATTGAATTGCATGCTTCTGCATTTCACTTCAAGAATGTACTAGGTTAAAGATCACTTCAGTCTATCTATAACCACTACACGTACTATATACTATATGGTCACTCAGGTCTAGTTCTTTATCAAGTACTTTACTAAATGATCACTGAATTATTTATTTATCAATAAACTTTCATTATAATGAGGATTTTGTAATTTTGTAATTTTTTTTTAAACTAAAACATCAAACAATAATGAATTATTAACAAATATCTAGTGCAGGGGTGAAAGAAATCTCGTAAAAGATTAACAAAAATATTGTGCTACTCGATTTCTTAGTATAAAAATATATGATTCTAAAATTCACCACCTTAAAAATACAAATCTGAAGATGACGTATAACTTTTCCGAATAATAATCAAAATTTTCTTACAAGGTATACACATTGTTCCGTTTAATATTCTACCCAAAAAGCTTGATTTCTTCTTTATAGACTGTTTGCTTTGAAAATCATATCAAGGAATTTAATCTTTGAAATTGATTTTTTAAAGAGAAATTGACGACTCTAGATAAAATAGCACCTAGTAGGGACATATTCTCTAATAAACTAATACTAGTTTTTATTCAGAACACGTATTGACTTTTTGTATTGAAAAAAATCGTTTAAAAATACTGTTATACATCGTATATTGGAAAACTACCTGTAAATTACAAGTGCATTGGTAGTTTAGAGGTTCTAATTTGGTATATATATATAGGTCATATCTATATTAATGCTGCTTGTGATTTGTACCAATCATCGTTTATCTTCATTAAAATATTGTTTTTATAACAAATACTACACACAAATATAAAATGTATTTTTAAATTTCACGAAAACACAAGTCTGATCCGACAAGAAGAACAAAATAAGATCATATTTATTAAAACGTAACATAAGTTATCAAAATCATATGGCGCAAGCACATACATGTATCAAATGCTACCAAAGGCATCGATTTCAATCTATCGCAAACTGAAGTCACTTCCTTTAAAAAATGGAAAAAGCTATCATGAAGTCCTACGATTGTTGTATTCATTGTGAGTAGTGATCAATCCAGTTCATAGATATGTGGAATCAGTTTGTTCACTTTCAGAGGACATGCAGTCGCTCGAATCAGAAATACTTTTGGAATACTTCTTAAAACTATTAATCGATTCAGATCTCTTTCTTGGGTCACTTTTTGTTGAAACACAATCACTGGAGTCTGAAATACTCTTACAAACACTTTCAACTCTGTGTGTTTTAATTAACAGATCCCTTTTCTTACTTATGGACTTTTTTCTCAATCTTTCCTGTTTTTGATTTCCTTTTAACGATTTTCGAGGATCAAGTTGCATGTTTTTATGTTTATTGTAATGGTCCTTTACGGTCAGCAGGCTTCTACAAGGAGTACCATATACATTTGATTTTTTACGAGTATTTTGTTTATTATCGACCCTATTAATGTCTTTTCCAGTCGAATGTCCTTGTTTTTGGCTTTTGATATTTTGTGATACTCTTTCCTTTTTATTGGCTACATTTTCCTTGTATTGATGCTCGACAACTTTTGTTGAAGGTACATTCATCGGCCTATAAAGATTATCTTTCTTCGAAAAACCTATATCAAACTGTGATGATATGTTTTCATTGTGACGATGGAAATTTGATAATATTTTCTGTGTATGGGTTATACCCTCACTACAACAGCTATTTGTGCGATATTCTTCAAAGCACGTGGATTTTGGCTTTCTGCATTTCGTTGGACTTTTATTTTTCTTGCCGGTTCTAACTGATGCTTGTAGAAACATCTCTTCTTCCTCTTCTTGTTTTTCTTCAGATGAACTCCTAATGATTGGAGGCAGAACGTTTCTTCTGTTGAATAATCTAGAACGCACACTCAGGATACCATCTTCAGAACCGGATGTTAAGGAAAATGTATCAGACATGGTTGAACTAGATGACAGAGACGACATAGGAGTCAAAGTACGAGAAGATATTGGACTCAATGTTATTCCGGATCTCTGTAAGAAATCAGTCTTTTCTCTGTTAATCATGAGCCGTTGTGACAGCACTGATAACGTCGGACTTGGAGGTATGACGTCAATGCTGGGTAACATTTTCATATTATTCTCTATTACACTTATTTTCTGAGGTTCTGTGATATTGTTAACTTTCTTTGATCTTGACATACTCCTTCTACGAATTTCATATTCATCCGACGATGTTTCAGGCTCTATGTCGTCTCTGATTCGTGAAGTACAAGATGGACGAACATAAGTCGGTGATCTCAGTGGTTCCGGAGAGGTAATTGTTATATCAATGGCAGAGATTTTGGTTAAAGTTGTTGTTTTTGTTCTTAATGTACATTCACTATTTACTCTGTCAATTCCTGTGAGAGAATTCAGTTTATAAAATACATCATCTTTGGTTTCCTCAATGTAATGATTGGATGTGTTCTCTGAAATATAACCGTTTGCATCTTCTGTGCTAGACTGTTCGCTGATTGATGTAGTCGTCGAACTCTGGCGACATATGTCATAAAATGTTGTCCGACTGGAACAGTCTGTTTCATCTCCATCAGGAAATATTGCATACTCTTTGGTCTTCTTTTTGGATTTACGACTTTTCCTTTCTGACTCAACATATTTGTAATGAGACATATTCTGAAATAGAAAAAGAAATCAATATAATAATATTTCTATATCAAAATCAATCAGAAGAATTCCAATTTTGCTTTCAGCACTTATACATTGTATATTCATATACTAACGTACATGTTTCACTCTTACAATGGTTTAAATTTCAATAAACTCAAGTATAGAATTCTCTCCGATTTTTTCAAATAAAAACTCCCAGTAGTCTTTTCTATTTGTTTCTCTTTAGAAGCATCTTTTCCCGAGGGAAATTGATGTAATTATCAGAAAATTCCAAACAAATTTGAGAAGAAAAATACAATCATTTTCATAACTAAAGAAACACATGCATAACGCTTTTTTTTTTATTAAATTCTAATATCTATAAAATTGTGATTTTTTTAATTTCTTACCTGTACACTAAATTCGTTCGATGTGGTGCTTCCTACAAAAGAAACCTTTACTTGTAATATTTACTATTTACTACTGTTTTTATACTTATCGCGAAGCAGGTGAGAAGAACATTCGATTGGTTGAATATATGAACAACGGATTTTGAAAAATATGTACTAGGTGTTAATATATTTTTAACAATTGGTTTAAAATGCGTCAATAGAAAGGAAATGACGAAGTTGATGGAAATTGCCGAAAGCAGAATGTTTTCAAAATATATATCAAATCAATTAAACTGAATATCATTAATGATTTTACATCGGTACTTGTGTAGAGAAAAGAGGGGAGAAAAATTCAAGAGGGAGAGTCAAACTCCGAGTTTGAAGATAAACTGACAACGCCTTGGCTAAACAATGTGAAAAAGAACAATATGAATATTGTCATTTATTTATTTGTAATCACTATAAAATATGTAACGACTAACAATGTTTTTCTATAATACTGAAATGGACATTATTGAACCACAGTCCTCTGCAAGATACATTAAGTATGTGGCGGGGTTAAACATTATCATGAACATACCCATTTTACAGTTAATCGAAAGGATTGAAATGTCAACAATGAAATACAAGATTATCAGTCACACGCCAGTAAAATTTACCATTTGATTCAGAACTTTTAGTTTTGAGCTTTTTACTCCAAATGCCAAAGCACCTATGAATTGACAACATCCCATGGTCAGAAGCCTTGATACCGGATGTATTGAGATCATAAGTGTGTTAATCATGTGGATATGATAAAGAATTTCGTAACTGTATACGCATTTAAACTAAACAGCGTTGAGAAAAAATATGTAGAAACGTTTGCTTTTAATACACTCACGTTAAATGTATGTTAGCTTCTTTTAACTGAAAATACATGTAATAATGTTAGTGCTTTCGAAACACAAATCCTGATGTTTCATCAGTTATCAACAACAAAAAATGAAATCGAATAATATAGAAATGATATGGGATTTTCATCCATGACATAAAGTCAGTACTTGCAATGAAAAAAACTAAAAGGAAGGAACAGCGCTTTTGATGTTGTTCTTCATCTGAATGTTACAAAGATTCCTTCAAAGCGTAGCCAACAACTTATAACCTCACTGCTAGTTAAAGACAACTCAGCATTGGAGCGGAAAAAACGCCAAAACTAGCCCGAAAATCATGTGTGCAAAAGAACAACAATACAAACATTTTGTCAAGGTTGCAGAGAAAAACGGAATACGTGAGGATACATAATACACAAAAGTACTTATACAGAAACATGTTAAAAAACTGTTAGTGTCGAAAATATAAATTGTATTTCTTTATCATCAAGCATTCATGAGCTTAAACGTTTGCAATATGTGTTGTGCCGTAGTTTTCCTCTTTTATTTGATGTGTTTCCCTCAGTTTTAGTTTGTAGCCCGGATTTGTTTTTTCTTAATCGATTTATGAATTTCAAACACCGGTATACTACTGTAGCCTTTATTCGACGCTATTAAACCATCGTTAAGATCATATGGTAACGGTCTGTTGTCTCTGTGAATCTGACTTTTGTTTATTTGCTTTTATTGCATGTAA